>NC_056744.1:970294589-970393957 GCF_019279795.1 Protopterus annectens
TGAATTGGTGGCAAATCTTGCACCTTTGTTATAGCATGCCTCTAGTTTTGGTAGGTCTGATTTTCTTAGGTTGGTAAATATGCGTGATGTGTAGAGCAAGGTTGAGATCAAATGGGTTTGAGCTATAGTGGCCTTTGTGTTTTTTGTGAAGTAGTGTTTGTTCCTATACAGTGTACCTAGTTTTTTTTGTACTTTTTATGGTTTGAGATATGTGTATGTCAAATCTCATGCTATTATCGATTTCATCCCCCAGACGTTTAGTGTGAACAGTGGGTGTGATGATGGTGTTGTTTATTGATAAAATATTAAAAGAGGGGAGGGGTGCAGTAGTTTTAGTATGGTAGAACAGCATAAGTTTGGTTTTATTGATAGAATAAAACCAACTTGTTAGAAAAAAAATTTGATAGAAGACTAAGACTGGCCAGATAGCAATAATTCACACAAATAATCTAGAACCAGGGGCAAATGGTCCTTAAAAGGTCCTGATTCTTAGTATGACCCCAACTAGAATATCTCCACTTATCCATATCTGATTTACTAGTAGCAGATATTTTGTCTTCTTTAGTGACTGTTGCACATCCTCAGAAATAAGGTGCCTAAAAGATTTCAAAACTTATAGTCTAGGCTGTCAGTTGAAGTATATGCAGGTTGGTGTATCAAACAACCATTGTCTTGTGTGAGTAAATCCAGAATGTGGAGAATATGTGGTAATTGCCTTTGGCCTATATCAAATTAAGGGAGAACCACAGATGCCTGAGCCAAAAAGAAGTCACCAACATTATCTTTGGGGAGTTCTTCTGGATTTTTAGAAGAACTCTTGGTATCAATTGAGAGGATAGAAAAGCATAAAAGAACATTCCTGTTCATGGGAATGAGAAAACATCTGAATTCCAGACCTGTTGCATGGAATCCTGTAGCAGAATTTATATAACTGTTTTGAAAGGAGACAAACAGACCTATTTCAGTTGTTTCCCATAGATAGAACCAATTCAGGAAGACCCTTGGTAGTACTTCCCACTGGCGAGGGTCTTCCTTCGTCCAGATCAACTTTTCTGCTGTAATGTCTTGCTCTGACTGAATGTATTATCCCTAAAGAGGTATGAGCTGAGATGTTATTTCCCAGGCAATCATAACAGTTCTGCAAAGGTGATAAGATGTGCTAACTTGCAGAAATCCTGGTGACTAAAGATTCTTTTTTTGTGACCACAGAATATTTAAGGCCAAAACAGCATCAAAAGATTCAAACATTTCTGTGACACTGCCAGCCCAGCTATCTGGAATTTTGTAAAGAATCATGTCATTTGTGAATACCAACATGATTTGCATGCTTGTCTTACAAATGTAAGATAACTATATGTTATGCATATATTAAACTACTGGCCCAGAAGTGTGTGTTGAACAGGGTTTGTACAGTACTGACCTTCAAGGATGTGTCCACAGTGTACCCTACTTGAAAAGAACAGAAATGTATATAAACTATATACCTGTGCACGTGTATGTTTTAATAGTAGAAGCTGGAACATACAGAGTTAACTTGTAAAACTTCAAGAAAATAAGTTGAAATTAAAGTGTTTTATGATTGTGTCATCGCTCATTTTCAGTTCAGTAGCAGACACAAGTCTAGAGCTAGATTTTTTTATTGTCTTGAAACAGAAATAATTACTAGGTTTCAAATGTAAAAGCGTTTTATTGTTTTACAACTTCCAACTTCTGCAAACTTCTGAGAGTTATGTACTTCTTACACAGAGATGTCAAAATTCTATTAGATTCTGTTGTAGCCTGGGAACTGAAGTCAGGTGACAAAGAGTGATGTCATCCAAGTTAACCCAGCAGTAATGTTTTATTATTAATTTAAGAACTCTCTCAGAAAGAGACTGTGCATTTTGTGTTTTGTCGTGGACTTAGCAAGAACATCCACTCATCTGCATTTGCTTTGCTCTGTAAGTAAGTTATTTAGGGTATAGTATCTTTTAGATATAGATAGGAATATAGTAGAGATTAGTTTAGATGTACTCTGTATTTATTTGAGACTGTCCTGCAATGTTGTTTTAAAATATTTCCTGTGATTCTGAACTCTGATGTAACTGTGTTTGTTTATTGAGTATTGTTTTGTTCTTTTATTATTTATTATTAAATATATTTAAACCTATCTTTGTGGCTGATATTTGTGGGACATATTTAAGCTCTTAGTGTACTTGCATATATATTTGGTGACACTGTACAGGCCACTCCTAAACAGCCTTGCAAGCCTTGGTCAAGACTACCATTTGGATTAATAGTAACGTTACACAGTAGGATTGGACACCCTTTGTAAGGGCCTTATAGTAGCTGATAAGTAAGGCTGGCTGGTGGCAGTTGATACTACCTTATAATCTGGGCAGAAGGGGGCATATCTAGTAAACCTGTGCCAACCTTCCCCAGGTGTATGTGTTTGTTTGTATATAAATCAAATCTCAAAGTGTGTGTGTGTGTGTGTGTGTGTGTGTGTGTGTGTGTGTGTGTGTGTGTGTGTGTGTGTGTGTGTGTGTGTCAGTTACTTGGGCAGGGACACGAAGCACTGGTTGCACAGAGTAGGTGCTGGAGGTCTTAGCTTGGCCACTCGGTTGAGATCTCAACCCTATAGCTGTGCAGTGGGGAGTCTTACTAGGGATCTGGAGAAAGAGGAAGAAACCAGCCCCAGACTGACTGTGATCTCTGTGTGCTCTTAAAGGAAATTGTACTTTACTGTGTATGTACTTGTGATCCTCCCATTGTGTACATCCCTCACTGTTGCCAGTGGTGAGGACTGAGGGTCCTTGATTACTGGGCCAGTGTAGGGGCATCACATATTAATTGTTTGGTAGTAGTGGGATACCCACATCACATATTAATTGGTTGATAGTGGTGAGATAGCCACATCACATATTAATTGGCTTGTAGTGGTGTGGATATTGAATTCCTGTAGCCTGTGTACAGTGGTCACTGAAGGGGTTTGTACTCTCAATCAGCCGTGCAGTGAACACTCAGAGTTCATATCATAATTGTTTTATTTTTTTGTTAGCTTAGTTCGTCAGGGAGAGCAGGCAAGCATGTCAGCAGAGGAGTATGGCATACTGACAAGGAGCCAGTTGACTGAAATGTGCCAGGCTAAAGGACTGGTGCATGCCATCCTGAGTAAAGCAGACATGATTGCAGCTTTAGTCACAGCACCATCACAGAATAGCAACCAGGAGGAAAATCAGACTGGCCGTGAAGATGTACAACTCTCAGAAAATGGACAGCTCAACCTTTCCACAGAGGACTTAAAAATCCATCTGGAGTTAAAGAGACTTGAGCTGGAGGCCAAGCATTTGGAAATAGAAGCAGCAAGAAACTGAGACATCTTGAAGCTGAGGAAAATGAGAAACTGTGACAGCTGGAGGCTGAGGAGAAGGAGTGGCAGAGGCAACATGAAAAGGAGATGCTGACTCTTCACTAGAATCATGGAGGTAATGGGGAGGGAGTAACTGAACCCCAGAAGCAACAAAGGTCAGTAAATTTCTTCTGCAATTTACAGAGGGTGATAATTTTGATAGTTTCATTCATATGTTTGAGAGGGTATGTAAACAGTATAATGCTGACCAAGGGCTCTGGGTATGGTTCCTGACACCCTTACTTCATGGTAAAGATGTAGCTGTTATTTAAACTGTCTGATACTGATTGATTAAATTATAATATGGTAAAAAACTGTTTGCTAGAATGTTTTAAGTTAACACTTGAAGCTTATAGGAAAAAGTTTTGTGAGCATAGACGCAAGGCAGATGAAAGTGTGTGTGAATATATTGCTGAACTAAGCACTTATTTTCATAGGTGGGTCAGTGGATGTCAGGTCACCACTTTTGAAGGGCTGGTAGACCTTTTGGTGAGGGAACAAGCCCTTAACACTTTGCCTTGAGGACATGAGAATCTGGTTAGCTGATAGACAATGCAATACTGCAGATGGGTTGGGGAAGAACTGAGACCTATACCTAGCAAGCAGGGCATCACTGCACAGGAAAGAGACACCCAGTGCTGCTCATGAGTCAAAGGGAGCCCATGATGAGCAGTGCAGACTGTCTCTACAGAGTCTGCCAGTAGAAGTGGAAGCCACCAGTCCAGGCATATGTCCAGGACCAAGGGCTAAATGTTTTAAATGCAACCAATGGGGCCATGTAGCGTATTGATGTCCATGAGGCAAGATGGGGAACAAAAGTTGGGAGAGACAGTAAGTGAGAATGACGAAATGCCAACATTAAGCTGTCTCGAGACAACAAGGGTACCAAACTACCACAACAGGTTATATCCTATATTAGTGAATAGGAAAGAGGCCATTGCTAAGAGAGACACAGCCTCTGACCTAACCATTGTGAGGCCTACAATGGTTAAAGAGGAGCACTACTTGCTTGGGCAGTCTACGCCCGTCAGAGCTTTAGGAGGGACTCCATTCCAAATACTTTTGGCTAAGGTTCACCTTGACTGGAAGGGTGGAAAAGGAAGCTAGGAAGTATTTGTGTTTGTGGATATCCCTGCAGATGTCCTGATAGGGAATGATTTTGGTGATGTAGTACCGTGTGTGCATGCAGTTACATGCAGTCAGGCTTGGAGACAAGCATGTGGGTTTTGTAGCCTGGGGGAAACCAGACAGACCGCACACTTACAGCCTGGACTGGTGAGGTGTTTACTTCAGGGAGGGAGTTACCCTGTAGCAGTGAGACTGAAGGTGAGCCACAGCTGCTTGTGGGTACTGATGTTCCCTTGGATAGAGTGACTGCAAGGGCAGAGGTGAGTAGTAGTGCTCAGGCTGACAGTGAGGCACCACTGTCAGAGAATACCAGATTTCCTGTAGAAGGGGAGCTGGGAAGGGTTACCAAGAGAGTGTTGAGACAGGCTCAGCTCTCAGATCCTACATTACAAGGCCTGAGAGAGGTAGCTAGTGAGGCACCTGATTCTCAAGGGAAAAGGGAATCTGTATACTGGGACAAAGGGTTACTGTATAGAGAGTGGACCCCTGAGGGAAGGCTAGAGGGTGAGAGAATACAGCAGTTGGTAGTGTCCAGAGCCTACCGTCTGGCACTTTTAGCCATAGCCCATGATATTCCCTTTGCAGGTCATATGGGCATAAAATGTATGAAGAGATATATTACACATATCTTTTATTGGCCTGGGATTTCCAGAGATGTGACAGGGTACTGCAGGACCTGTGAGCAGTGCCAAAAGGTAAGTAAAGCAGGAGACAAGGTGAGAGCTCCTTTGATGCCTTTGCCTGTGATTGAGGATCTATTTTAGAGTGTAGCTATGGATATTGTTGGGTCTCTTAGTACCCCAAGTTCCACAGGGAAGAAGTATATCCTAGTGGTAGTAGATTATGCTACCAGATACCCTGAGGCAGTGGCTCTGTCCTCTATTGAGGCAGAAAAGGTGGCAAATGCTTTGTTAGAGATTTTCAGCAGGGTAGGTTTCCCCAAAAGAAATACTGACTGACAGAGATGCCAATTTCATGTCAGACCTGCTGGCTTGTCTGTTGAAGTACTGTGGGATGAAGCACCTAAAGACCATCACATACCATTCCCAGACTAATGGTCTTGTTGAGAGGTTAAACTCTACACCCAAGACGATGCTATGGGCATTTGCAGACCAGTTTAAGAGGGAGTGGGACAAATATTTGCCCCATCTGTTGTTTGCTTACAGAGAGGTGCCCTAGGAATCCATGGATTTTTCACCCTTTGAGTTGTTGTATGGGCATAGAGTGAGGGGGACCTCTAGATTTGATTTGAGATGAGTGAGAGGGTGAGTGTGAATCCCATAAAAAGTCTGTTGTGGAATATGTTCTAAACCTCAGGACAAGGCTCTGGGAACTCATGGGTTTGGTCCAAGAGAACCTGGCAGAAGCCCAACAGCAGAAAAAAGGTCTGGTATGACAGGAATGCTCGAGCTAGAGAGTATGCTGTAGGGCAGCAAGTAATGGTTTTCATTCCTGTCAGACACAACAAGCTGCAGGCAGCTTGGGGGGGGGGGGCTACAAGGTGGTAAGGAAGGACAGTGATGTTAACTACATGGTAGAACTGCTAGGCAGGAGGCAGGGGCACAAATTGTACCATGTTTATATAATGAAACCTTACCATGATAGGGAGGCCCTTATGCTGAGTATTTGTAGTGGATGGCAGGAGGAGTCTGAGGGGGATCTGGTGACTGATCTCCTCAGTGAGGATCAGACTGTCACCTCAGTGGAAGGGGTAGCAATGTCCCAGTAGCTATCCCCTACCCAGGTCTGAGAAATCCAAGCAGTGTTATATGAGTTTGGGGGGATGATCACTGGGAAACCAGGGTGCACCCACCTGGTGCAGCACCATGTGGATACAGGACCCCAAAGGCCTATTAAGCAGGCCCCTTTTAGGGTGCCTGAGAGAGTCAAACAGACTCTGAGGGAGGAGATTCAGGAAATGTTAGAACTAGGATTAATTCAGGAGTCCAACAGTCCCTGGGCCTCCCCAGTGGTGCTGGTACCAAAGAAGGATGGGAACACCAGGTTCTGTGTGGACTACAGAAAATTA
The DNA here is from genome assembly GCF_019279795.1 of Protopterus annectens. Taxonomy (NCBI): domain Eukaryota; kingdom Metazoa; phylum Chordata; order Ceratodontiformes; family Protopteridae; genus Protopterus; species Protopterus annectens. The sequence continues at coordinate 970,301,138 of NC_056744.1, forward strand.
AATAGTCACACAAAGCCATATGTCTACCCCATGCCTAGGACAGATAAAGCCCTAGAGCAGCTGGGTGGGGCTAAGTATCTTACCACCACTGATCTTACCAAGAGTTACTGGCAGGTACCCTTGACTCCCGGTGCTAGAGAAAGGTCAGCCTTTGTGACTCCTTTTTGCTTGTATAACTTCATGAAGATGCCCTTTGGGATGAAAAATAGCCCAGAAACTTTCCAGAAACTGGTAGATTGTATCCTAGCAGGAACAGGAGATTTTGCTCTTGCTTACTTAGATGATATTTCTATCTATAGCCATTCCTGGCAAGAGCACCTTCAGCTTGTCAGGGAGGTGCTGGGCAGACTACAGAAGGCAGAGTTGACAATTAAGCTCAGCAAATGTCAGGTGGGTATGGCAGAGGCCTCCTATCTGGGATATAGAGTAGGGAGTGGTAAGATCAGGCCAGAACCTGTCAATGTGGAAGCCATTCAGGCCCAGTCTGCCCCTGTTACTAAAAATTAGGTGAGGGCATTCTTAAGGACAGCAGGGTACTACAGAAAGTTTGCCCCCAATTATAGTACCATAGCTGCTCCCCTCACAGACATGACAAGGAAAAACAGGCCATATAAGTTAGTCTGGACCCCAGCATGTGAGCAGGCATTCCAGAAACTTAAAGGAGCTTTGGGAGGCCCCCCTGTGTTAGGCAGTCCAGATTACAGCAAAGAATTTGTTGTGCAGGTTGATGCTTCAGACCACAGGGTGGGGGCTGTAGTTAGCCAGGTTTCCTCAGAGGGAGAAGTGCACTCAGTGGTATATCTCAGTTGTAGGCTCCAACCCAGGGAGGAATACTATGCAGCTGTAGAAAAGGAATGCCTAGACCTAGTGTGGGCACTGCAGAAACTTCAGCCTTATCTGTATGGTAGGAAATTCACTGTAGTTACAGACCACAATCCCTTAAAATGGCTACATTGAGCCAGCCAGCAAAATGCCAAGTTACTAAGGTGGAGCCTAGAGTTGTAAGCATATGATATGACAGTGCAGTACCTCAGTGAGATTAGCAATGCCAATGCAGTTGGACTCTCAAGACAGGGAATGGGGTAAGGGCTAGGCTCAACCCTCTCAAGCAACATTTATCAGGGGTCACTTGAAAAACTAGCTTGCGTTTTTGTGGGGGGAGAATTTTGACACTGCCAGCCCAGCTGTCTGGAATTTTGTAAATAATCATATGTCATTTGGGAATATCAACATGATTCATATGCTTGTCTTACAAATGTAAGAGAACTATATGTTATGTGTATATTAAACTACTGGTGCTGAAGTGTGTGTTGAGCAGGTTTTGTATAGTACTGAACTTCAAGGATGTGTCCACAGTGTACCCTACTGGGAAAGAACAAAAATGTATATAAACTATATGCCTGTGCAAATGTATGTTTTAATAGCAGAAACTGGAACATACAGAGTTAACCTACAAAACTTCAAGACAATAAGTTGACATTAAAGTGTTTTTTGATTGTGTTATCTCTCAGTTTCAGTTCAGTAGCAGACACAATGTCTAGAGCTATAAGTTTTTGTATTGTCTTGAAATAGAAATAGTTACTAGGTTTCAAATGTAAAAGCGTTTTATTGTTTTACAACTTCCAAGTTCTGCAAACTTCTGAGAGATATGTACTTTTCACACAGAGATGTTAACATTCTATTAGTTTCATACCTCTCAACTGTACAGATTTTCGCAGAATGTCCAGATTTCTCTCTCAAATATTTGGCAATATCCTCACAAGATCTGTGGTTTTATGGCAAGTCATGGAGGATTTAAGCCACTAAATAATGGCTTATATTTGAGTTTCAGACTTCATATCCTTCAGAAAACGCATGCTAACACAAGTCCTGTTATTTTAGCAGCTACGTTTATAAGAGCAACATTTAAAATCTGTGCTTATTTTTTGGGCCTTTGTCCCCCCATTATTTTAGGTTTTGTCCAGATTTCTTGCATTAATCGGTTGAGAGGTATGAATAGTTTCTGTTTTAGCCTGGGAACTGAAGTCAGGTGACAACGAGTAATGTCATCCAAGCTAACCTAGCAAACATGTTTATTATTAATTTAAGAACTTTCTCAGAGAGAGAGTCTGTGCATTTTGTTTTTTTTTCTTGGACCTAGCAAGAACATTTGCATTTGCCTTGCTCTTTAAGTAAGTTATTTAGGACATAGTAGCTTTTAGATATTGATAGAAATATAGTAAATATTAGTTTAGATGTTTTCTGTATTTATTTGAGACTGTCCTGCAATGTTGTTTTAAAATATTTCCTGTGATTCTGAACTCTGAAGTAACTGTGCTTGTTTATTGAGTATTGTTTTGTTCTTTTACTATTATTAAATATATTTAAACCTATCTTTGTGGCTGATATTTGTGAGACAAATTTAAGCTCTTAGCGTACTTGCATATATATTTGGTGACACTGTACAGTCCACTCCTAAATAGCCTTGCAAGTCTTGGTCAAGACTACCATTTGGATTAATAGTAACATTACACAGTAGGATTGGACACCCTTTTTAAGGGCCTTATAGTAACCAATAAGTAAGGGTGGTTGGGGGCAGCTGGTACTACCTTATAGTTTCGGCAGTAGGGGGCATATCTAGTAAACCTGTGCCAGCCTTCCCCAGGTATATGTGTGTGTCAAATATCAAAGTGTATGTGTATGCGTCAGCTACTTGGGCAGGGATATGAAGCACTGGTTGGACAGAGAGGGTGCTGGAGGTCTTAGATTAGCCACTCAAATGAGATCTCAACTCTATAACTGTGCCAGTGGGGAGTCATATTGGGGATCTGGAGAAAGAGGGAGAAACCAACCCCAGACTGACTGTGAGCTCTATGTGCTCTTAAGAGAAACTGTACTTTATTGTGTGTGTACTTGTCATCCTCCCGTTGTGTACATCCCTCACTGTTGCCAGTGGTGAGGATTGAGGCTCCTTTGTTACTGGGCCAGTGCAGGGGCTTCACAATCTCTTTGCAATTTATGCATCTTTGTCTGACCTTTTTGCTCCACAAACTAGTACTTTCAACCCTTTTGATATAGTCCCCCAGCAAAGTCTGAAGCATCAGCTGAGGCAGACTGAGAAGGAGGTGGAGGGGAGAAGAAGAAACCTGGATTGAGAGATACTTGGCCCACCCACTACTGTAACTTCCTTCATACAAATCCCAACACCGGAATCTGAAGAGATAAAGGGTGCTGATGGTGAGGCCAGACTGATCATGCAAAATCTGGGCCGGGGGATTATGATAATGATAGAGGCCATGAAACCTAGAATTATGAGATGTTCCTAAGCTGAAGACCGTGTCTGGAAAAGATCAGAAAGTTTTCTTTGTACAGATCTACTGCATCCAAAGAAAGACTCTGTTTCTAGGGATGCATTAAAAGACTTATCAGAAAAAAAATAATATGTAGGAAAGAAAGACAATTTCAGAAAGTTCACCTGAAACCACATATTTAAAAAGAGCTTGTTGATACATGTTAAAGAGTCATAACATTTGAGAAAAAAAGTATATAAAGAATAAAACTGTCCAAAAATGGAGAGATGTAAATGCCTTGCAGTCTGCAGTAAGCAACTGCTGGAGCTGGGCACTTAGTAAATACCATTGGTGCAAGGGATTGTTCAAATGGTAAGACAAACACATAAAATATTAAGCAAAAAACAATTAGTTAGGAATACAATGATAACCATCTTTTAAATCTATCATGACATTAGCGACAGCAACAGAGAGAACAAGTGAAAGTCTAGAACTGTTCTCCAAGTTCATTCTTTCTTTGACACCAGAGGATTTTTGAATAAAAACATTTGCCTCAGACTTGGGGGCACAACTACTATGACCCTCCAGAAGTGGAGGAAGACAAAAGTTTAATTTACAGTATTAGGAGAGACTACCCAGAAAAAGAGGAAGGAACTCCCACTGCCATCTGGATTCCTGTAGGAATATTTTCTGAATCCAACTGTCTGAGAAAACCTAATGATACTGGGGGGAGATGAAGGCCTAGAATGAATGATACAGTAGATTAAAGGGTTTTTTTTGGGGGGGGTGTAGAAAGGCCAAGTAGTCATACAGACATTTTGGACTGTCACTGGCACTGGGAGACTCTCTCCTTTCTTCTTAGAGACTCTGTGCCATTGTTTTTTTAATATACACACATATGTGTACATATATATCAGTGTTTGGTTACATGACAGACACAATAAGGTGTTCAATGAAAGTCTAATCTCTAAAAAAGGAAGATTAACAGTTAACTTTTCTGAGTTCTCAAAACAAGCCAGTAAGGTTAATTATTTATTTATTTAACATATGAACCTGGCAATGCTATCCTTTAAAGGATAAACTGCAGAATAAAAACATTTAGTCCCAACTCAATTAAATGCTTTCCCATCCTGAAATGGGAATGGGTTAGCATTCATCAAAATAATCAAGAGTAGATGCTTTGATAAGGACACAACTGCAAGATCAGATGTGGGATAACATAAAAGCTATTCAAGCATAAGGGACACAAAGTATAACCTACTAGACTTTTTAGGGGCATGTGATTGACTGTCAGGCATAAAACAGCTGTTAAGAAAATATCCTCTAGAACTGATAAAACAGGACGGAAAGCTGCAAGCTGAGGAAAATCCACTTGTAACAAGGTAGGGAATTTACTCTACCTAATACCAAAGCTAATACAAAGTATGTAACATATAAGTATATAATGCAAGCTCACCTATTCAGACAACATTTAAGGACATCCCTTCCATCAACCAACTCACACCAAAACTTCAGCTCCCCTCCACTGCATTGCAAACACACTATAAATCAATGCATTAGCCAAAAGCAAGAGCCAAAAGCATACTATTTAAAGTAAAAGGTGGAATATGCTACATGTGCAGTAAAATATCTCAAAAACGGCAGCATCTATATTGTGCAGTACAAACCTCTGCAATTTAGGAAATCCATGACAAAAATGTCCAAAATAACCCAGAAAAATAACTCAGTACAGTCTATCCACCTATTATAACAGTCACCATATATATATACATATATATATACAAAGTAAAGTATAATGTATTCTGATTGCACTTACCAAGACTATATTAACATCATGTATTCTGAATCCACTAGTCAATAATATATCAGCTTTAGACTTTACTGCACTCTGGGTGTTCACAATCCAATGTATTCACTTTTGCATAGTGTTTGATTTGATAAGCATACATACAGACAAACCCATATATATATATATATATATATATATATATATATATATATATATATATATATATATCAATTTCCTCATCCACCCATCCAATGCTGTTCAGTCACATGCAGCTCCTGTAATGACCCCATGAGCAGTTGATATGTTCCCAGTATCTTCTATCCTCCACTAACTCCCTCATTTCCACCATCTGCCCTCACCCCAAAAGGACTTGGTCATCCTACCCCATTCTAATAGAGACAGACAGACAGAATAAAAGCATTTACTGTCATCAATGCAAACAAATATATTTAGGGATATACATTTCCATATTTCATCCATTTTTACCATATTCTTGCAGACAAAATGTTAACATTCTCATCACCATATTTTGTTTTTTTTTTTCATATCATGCAATGCCTTTTGAATTCTCCAAAAACCTCAAGCTGTCACTTCTAATAGTGCTATCTCCACTTTCCTCCATCGTCTTCTTCTTCTTCTGCTTCTTCTTTTTCCAAAAATAAAAAAGTATATAAACTAACAAAAAGAACATGTAGTTAATTAAACTGCATAACTTCATCCTGTATTTTGTGAATGCCATGGTGCAGAAGAACGGAGCTGTGACTGTACCCACAGATAGCCGAAGTTTAAACAACAGACACGGCATTAGCGCTACCAGCCCAGTACAGGTAAGACTAAGAGGCTGATGCCAGTGTGGCCATCCCTGAAAAGGGTGCTGCTTTAATTCCACTAGAGAAGCCGACACTGGAGGAGCTCCAGAAACACACTAAGTATATAAAGGAACTTGGAATCATGAGCCTGTCAAAGACTGAATACACTCCACTTGAGCACTGCACATGTGTGAAGGCAGATACCCATACTGGAGAGAGGCATAGTGGGTACTGCACTGCAATTTCTAACCAACTGGGTAAGAGCTATAGAAACATTCAAAATCTCCTATCTTCCACCCCCACCCAAGACAAGACAATACCAGTTCTCCTGCCTTTTGCCTCTCCCTACCTTAGGTTTTCCAGTGCTGAACTGAACAGGAGCAAACAGTCATAGGTTCATAGGTTCATAGGTTCATACTAGGCTATCTGCCCAAGGGCATTTATAAGCCTAGCCCATAGTTATTTGGCTTTCGCCACCCCTTTAGTTTGAATAAAACTATGCCTATTATTTTGCTGTGCCTCTGTCAAGCAGTGACACTGAAGTAATCCCTGGGGTATATCTGCGATCCCCCATCCATTGGTCAAGATTCCTCTTGAACAAGGCCAGCGAGGTGCTCTGCCTCACATGTACCGGGATTTTGTTCCACAGCATAGGGAGTCTCTGGGTGATTAATCTGTCCCTCCAGCATGTTCTATTAATAACCGTGTCAAGGTTTAAGTCTCCCGCCCTTGTGGTTCTGAGGGATCTAGATTTTTTGAGGTGAAGCATATTCATCAAATCAGGGTTTGACATGGCCTTATATGTCAGGCACAGGTCACCTCTGAGCAAGCGGTATGAGACTGAATAGAGCTGGAGTTCTTTCAGTCGGGCAGCATAAGACATATTTTTGAGACCCTTTATCCTTTTGGTGCGGAACTTTTAGGGCCTTTCCAGCTGCTGCAGGTGTCTGGTCAGATACATTCCGAATGGGGCATTGTACTCAATCATAGGTCTAATGAGTGATGAGTACAGGGGGGCGATGACCTCCCTTGATCTAGATGCGAATCCCTTCATGATCAGGTGGGCAATGTAGAAGGTTTTCCTAACTACTTTAGCAACATGAGTGTCAAACGAAAGGCTACTGTCAACCTGGGTCCCCAGATCCCTGATGACTTCTTCTGTGCTCAGTGGATTGCCACCTATATGGTAGCTAGGGGTAACCTTGTTTTTCCCGAAGGGTATGACTATGCATTTCTTGGCATTTAACTTTAGGCCATGGCTCTGGCACCAGTTATCCGTTTCTGTGAGGCCCTTCTGAAGGATATCTGTGTCAGATGTGTTTTCGACTATGGCCCAGTTTGCAGTCATCTGCAAACTTTGTCAGCCATAACCCTCCTGTGTTTGCTTGTACTTCAGAAAAGTAGATGCCGAACAAGAGTGGACCCAGGACTGAGCCCTGTGGGACACCACTTGTGACAGGCTTTGAGTCTGACATGGCTCCAGCAACTCTGACCCTGTGGGTTCTGTCACTTAGCCAGTTTGCAACCCATCTTGTGATGTATGGGTTTACATTCAAGCTGATGAGTTTTTGATGATACCTGAGTGGGGTATTGTGTCAAGGCCTTTGCCAGGTCAAGGTAGGCTGTATGGACTGCCTTTCCCTCATCAATGGCCTTGGTGACTGTCTCGAAAAAGTCAACCAAGTTTAAAAGGCATGATCTGCCTTTGACAAAGCCAAACTGGGTTGGATCCAAAGTCTGCAAGTTCCCTATGTCTTTATTTATGAGTTCCATTATGATCCTCTCCATGGCTTTGCAGATAAGGCTTGTCAAGCTAATGGGATGGTAATTTCCAGGGTCGGTGGAGGCACCGCCCTTGTGAAGTGGGACCACAGTCGCCGTCGCCACTCCTTGGAGTGCGCATCCTGAGGTGAGGCTAAGATTAAACAGCTGTCCTAACTGTGGGTTTAATTCCTCATTGAGTTCATGGAGCACACAGCCAGGGACACCATCCGGTCCCATGGATGCTGTGTTTTTGCTTTGGAGAGAGCAGTTCTCACCTGGGCGTTGGAGATGTTTGGGGGTCTACAATCCTCTGGTATAGATATCTCTTCTTTTGGGGGGGGGGAGAAGTTTGCACTGAACCTGTCAGCCAGTATGTTGGCAATGTGTGTAGGTTCAGTAATCTTCACATCATTTTGAACTAATTCTGAGCATATCTGGGAGTTTCCTCCTAGGTTTCTAACATAGCTAAAGAAGGCCTTATGATTGTCTTTTGAATCCTTGGCGATTTTTCTCTCAAAATTTGCCTTGGATGATTTTATGAGAGCTCTTAGTTTTTACTTATAATGATCAAGGGTGTCTTACCTTTCAAGGATTTTGCTCTATCTTGTAGTAGCTTCCTCCTTTTGTTGTAGAGCTTGTTTATGGCTGGGGTCCACCAGACTGGACGCTTGCCTTTGGTACAAAGAGTCTTAGTTTTGTTTGGGATTGCCTGATCCATGCAGTCCTGTAGGTGCTGGTAGAAGGCATTTGTAAGTGATTCAGCGGTTTGAGTAATGTTTACCACTGGCTCAGGGGCCTTAAAGGAGACCACACTAGTTTTTAGAAGTGTGAAGTCGGCTTTTGAGAAGTTTTTCACTGTGGTCTTTTTTGATTCAGGTGGGGGCGGGATGAGGACCTCCAGCGAGATTAGTTTATGATCTGATCTCACCAGTGAGGGGTATACTTCCAGTGTTAAACATTGTGATCCCATGTTCGTGATGATGAGATCAAGTATGTTTTCTCCTCTTGTGGGGATGGTGACTAGTTGTTCCATGGCATTTGAGTTTATGAACTCCAGGAACCTTTGGGCTAGAGTGTTTGGGCTTGAGTAGTGTTCCCAGTCTATATTAGGGTAGTTGAAGTCACCTAGTATGATGGTGTTTGGAGATACATTTATCCCCATTGTTTTCAGGAAGGCCATGTGAGGTTCCTGAGTTTGAGAGGGTGGCCTGTAACATGCTACAAATTGCAGAGCAGTCTTGCCTATGGTTAATTGCACCTGGATGGTCTCCGATGCATCGTGCGTTGCCACCAACCTTGAGGTGTGGGTGTCCTTTATGAATATGGACACCCCCCCTCCTTTCTTGGTGTTGTCCGGATTTTGGGGCGGAGCATGATATGAGGTGAAACCTGCTAGTGCTGGGGTGCTCTCAGGAGCCTTGAACCAGGTTTCTGTCACAGCACAGACATAGATGTTCTCCATACTGAGAAGGGCCTCAAGTGCGTGCATCTTGAGATTGAGACTTCTGGCATTGAGCAGCATTACCCTTAGTTTTTTTACTTTTTTGTGTTCTAGGGTGGTAGGTTTAGAATTTGAGCCTTGCCTAAAAAAGGCACTATGGGGGTGGCAAGAGCCTTTGCCAATATCCGGAAGCCTAGGGGTGACAGGTGCAAGCCGTCCCTTGCGAAGCAGCGTGGCTTGTCCAGCATGTCATCCCAGGCAGACAGACATTGGATCCCCTTTGAATGACACCAGAATTTAAGCCAATTATTAAAGCTGATCATCTTATCACTGTATTGTGGCATCATTCTAGGTGAAGGTAGGATACTGCTCAAGGTCAGGGTCATACCTGCCTGGGCTACATAATCAGAGAGCTCCTCAATGTCTCTTTTCATGTAGTCCAAGGAGGTACGTCTCAGGTCGTTGACACCAGCGTGGACAATGACTGAGTCGTACTTGTACCTGCTGTTGAGAGACCTGAGTGCTTGTGTTATGTGGCGGATTCTAGCACCCGACAGGCAGCTTACTGTGACCTTCTCCTTACTCAGTCTGGTGAGCGGGACGTCAATGTGTCTGACTATGGAGTCACCTATGACAAGTATGTTTGGTGTTGTATTTGGCCTTAAGGGCAGTGACTGCTTTGTACACTGATTTTGTTGTTTATGTGTTGTTTGTGTGGTGTATTGAGTTTGCAGTTGCTTGGGTGTCTGCTTTGGAGGCCTCTGCTGTTTAGGTAAATTTTTACTCAGAGCCTCCGAGTATGTCTTAGTGTGTTTATGTGTTTGATTCAGTGGTGTGGTTGAGTTATGTGAGACTGGTATTGTGGTGTGTGTAGTTGCCTTCTCCTCCTGCCTGGTCTTGCCAGTCCTGAGTTGAGAGAGCTCAGCCTCCAGTCTGGCTAAATAGCTGCATCTCTCACAAGTGTTAGTGTTACATGGGAGGAGGAGATGGTTGTCCGTGTACATGAGGCAATTGTAACATTGTCTCAGAATTCCCAGATTCACCAAATGGGCAGGAGAGGACGCCAGCATCTGACCCTTGACATGCTAGAAAGAACTATGAGTTGGTATGAGACAGAAAAGTAGTGGGCTTAGCAGGGAAGTGGGCACTCCTGGGGGTTTTGCTAGTGAGAGATTTGTATAATATAGGAGTGCTTGACCTGCAAAGAGAATGCTTATAAGACAAGGGATATGCTTATAAGACAAGTGCTGAGCTTTTTGAGAAGAAAAAGCTATTTGGAACAAGTGCTGCACTTTTAGTGTAGGTGTAAACTGTTTAGGTTCCTAACAGAGCAGTTCTAAGGGAAAAATTGAAGAACAGACTTTCTGGAGCCAGAAAGAGTTTAACCTTGTTTAACCGGGCTGCCCGATGCTGCTCTAGTGGCAACTCCGCTAAATCGCTAAAAGCACGTTAAAGCGTGCTTGATGGCAGGGGCTGGAAAGAAGCAGGAATAGACCCAAAGGGAAAATAAAACTACAGTTTCAAGTCAGTAACCACCTCTACGGGGGCAGGGAAGCTGCTCAATGTTAGTCACTGCCACTGATGAACAGAGAGACCCTCCTTCAGCCCAAGCAAAAATGGCCTCACAGAAACTTTCAAACAGTTCAGGAACAGCAAGCCTGTAACTGAACTTTTTTAACTCTCAGAAAAGTGGGAAATAAGCAAGATTTTTTGTTTTGTTTTGTTTCTTACAGAGATAGCAGAGGTTCACAAGTAATATCAAGTTATAACAGTGCAGTAAATGACCCCACACAAGAGTGCTAGGCCAAGGACAGAAAATATGCAAGTTTTAAGAAAAAAATGATTTAAAATTAAGTGCAAACAGGAAATTCAGCAAACAGCTTTTGGTTGTGCTCTAAATACAGCTACTAATACAGAAATCAAGTTTAACAAGCCAGAAAATGTTCAAGCTAGGCAGCTATGCAGAAAAACTTAGCAAATAAACAGAGAAAAAATACTTAAAATCTCAAAAGTGGCTCCCTTCTTCTCTCAGCATTCCTCTTGGAGGGTGCTTCACCAACAGCCAACAAGCCTGAAAAGACGCTCAAACCACGAGGCAACTAGGTTTTAAGAGAGGAAGATGAAGGAGTTATGGAAATGACCCCTAGTGGCCAATAAAACTACAGTTTCAAGTCAGTAACCACCTCTACGGGGGCAGGGAAGCTGCTCAATGTTAGTCACTGCCACTGATGAACAGAGACCCTCCCTCAACCCAAGCAAAATGGCCTCACAGAAACTTTCAAACAGTTCAGGAACAGCAAGCCTGTAACTGAACTTTTAACTCTCAGAAAAGTGGGAAAAAGCAAGATTTTTTTTTTTGTTTTGTTTTTACAGAGATAGCAGAGGTTCACAAGTAATATCAAGTTATAACAGTGCAGTAAATGACCCCACACAAGAGTGCTAGGTCAAGGACAGAAAATATGCAAGTTTTAACAAAAAACGATTTAAAATTAAGTGCAAACAGGAAATTCAGCAAACAGCTTTTGGTTGTGCTCTAAATACAGCTACTAATACAGAAATCAAGTTTAACAAGCCAGAAAATGCTCAAGCTAGGCAGCTATGCAGAAAAACTTAGCAAATAAACAGAGAAAAAATACTTAAAATCTCAAAAGTGGCTCCCTTCTTCTCTCAGCGTTTTTTCCTCTTGGAGGGTGCTTCACCAACAGCCAACAAGCCTGAAAAGATGCTCAAACCACGAGGCAACTAGGTTTTAAGAGAGGAAGATGAAGGAGTTATGGAAATGACCCCTAGTGGCCAATAAAACTACAGTTTCAAGTCAGTAACCACCTCTACGGGGGGCAGGGAAGCTGCTCAATGTTAGTCACTGCCACTGACGAACAGAGAGACCCTCCTTCAGCCCAAGCAAAAATGGCCTCACAGAAACTTTCAAACAGTTCAGGAACAGCAAGCCTGTAACTGAACTTTTTTAACTCTCAGAAAAGTGGGAAAAAAAGCAAGATTTTTGTTTTTGTTTTTTTACAGAGATAGCAGAGGTTCACAAGTAATATCAAGTTATAACAGTGCAGTAAATGACCCCACACAAGAGTGCTAGGTCAAGGACAGAAAATATGCAAGTTTTAAGAAAAAAACGATTTAAAATTAAGTGCAAACAGGAAATTCAGCAAACAGCTTTTGGTTGTGCTCTAAATACAGCTACCAATACAGAAATCAAGTTTAACAAGCCAGAAAATGCTCAAGCTAGGCAGCTATGCAGAAAAACTTAGCAAATAAACAGAGAAAAAATACTTAAAATCTCAAAAGTGGCTCCCTTCTTCTCTCAGCGTTTTTTCCTCTTGGAGGGTGCTTCACCAACAGCCAACAAGCCTGAAAAGACGCTCAAACCACGAGGCAACTAGGTTTTAAGAGAGGAAGATGAAGGAGTTATGGAAATGACCCCTAGTGGCCAATAAAACTACAGTTTCAAGTCAGTAACCACCTCTACGGGGGGCAGGGAAGCTGCTCAATGTTAGTCACTGCCACTGACGAACAGAGAGACCCTCCCTCAGCCCAAGCAAAAATGGCCTCACAGAAACTTTCAAACAGTTCAGGAACAGCAAGCCTGTAACTGAACTTTTTTAACTCTCAGAAAAGTGGGAAAAAAGCAAGATTTTTTTTTTTGTTTTTGTTATCAGGGAAGCATAACTTAATGGTTGTGGAGAGGGATGGAGTGAAAAAACTACAAAAACAAAAATAAAACTGCATCATATATGTTAACTTCACACATAAGACCATTATGTTGAAACATTCTACCAAGGTGACAGTCCACTGCTCCCCACCCCAACCCCCAAGCAGCAGCATGCTGCCTTTAAAATTCCACCTAACCATACCATTCCAAATGAACGCATACTTTACAGAATTCATCTGTCTCTTGCAAACTGTAACTTATAATAAGCAATGAGAAAGAGACAGATGAGTTATCAAGGAAAGAAAACTGCAAAGGAAGGAAGAAGTTTGCAATTTAGCCATAGTTATATGATTAAGGAAGAAACTTTAATCCTTTCTGAAACAAGAATTTCAAAAAGGAAAGACATATTTTATGAAGATTGTAATTATTGTTTTTCTGTCAATATCATCCTTCCTTTACTGTAGGTAAGCTGTATGTATATGTTTCTCTATGCAAGCTTGATCTCTCCTTTCTGCTTTATTTTTATTTTGTAATAAAATGTTACTGAATTTAACCAACAGACAGATACATGTCAGCATGAAAAAATACTACACACATTCTTTAAAGATGATAATTGTATTTGTTAGACACTTTGAGACAGAACCAATATATACAAGACAGCAATGAAATCAAAGGTAAATAATCTAATTTACTTACTTGACTAACTAGATATGGAAAAACAGTCTTTTATCTCACTCCATTACTTCTTTCTAGAAATGCTGCTCAAACAAAAATAAAGCAAGCACTTTCCTGCCATGCATTTATTTCATCAGTGATTTTACATGTCATCAGTTTGCAGAGGTCTCTCTCTCTCTCTCTCTCTCTCTCTCTCTCTCTCTCTCTCTCTCTCTCTCTCTCTCTCTCTCTCTCTCTCTCTCTCTCAGATTTGCTTCAGCTTTTTATTTAATGGAATGAGACCCAACTGATTTATGAATAACTAGGAAGGCCCATGGACAAAGTACAATGCTATCAGGTCTGATGAAATTACTACAAAATATTCTACTTCTGTTCACACTGGTGCATGCATACTGTTGCAGTTCACTGAAAGAGAATTAAGTGAACCACGAGTAAAGGGAGAAAGTTCTAGGCCTTATTCTTATTTCTTAAATTTCCTCTTGAATCTAATTGCATTTATCTGTAAAACACACACAGTGTTATTAAACTGGCTTCTGATACAAACAAGCATGAAACATTTACCATCCATCCTCTTATTATCCACTTAATCCAGTTAAGGGATATATGGAAGCTGAAACTTATCCCAGTACTCAATGAGGGCAGGGCAGAGTAACTAATTCTGAATGGGACTCCAGCCCATTGCTGCATGCACATGTGGGTGCATAAACATACATGCAGACATACTTTCTCTCTCTCTGTCTCAATCGGACATGATAGGCACAGGTACAGGTAATTTGGAGGATCATTAATTCACCTACAGAATGTCTCAAGAAAACTATAACAACCTGCAAAATCCCACTTTGACACAGGAAGGATATGCAGATTCCACAAAAAGGCATTTGAAGTTAGAATAGAACTGGAGAGCCAAGCACTGTTAGAAATGAAAACTATTGCAGCACTATGCCACATACAAACATGAAGCCAACTAAACAAAAAGTAAAGCAAAACAAAAAGAAAATCCAAACTGTCCATCAAATGACAGCTCTCCTTATCTCAGGTCTCATCCTCAGTAGGTAACATAGCTGTAGCTAACCAATGGAGGAACAAATAAATGAGTGAAGGAGGCACTTGATGTTTAGGATAAGGAAGGACAGAAAAAATCTTGTCAACATTGTGGTGCATGGATTTAATTATCTGCACCCTCAGCTCTAAAACAATGGTCCCAGTTCTATGACAATGACCCAGCACTGCACAAGGAAAATACCAAGGAGACAGCTCCAATACAGACCTGTAAAAGCATAAGAATAACTAATCTGATTAAAAGACAGTGAAAACTAACATTGTAGAAAGCCAACAGATTGAGTGGGCAACCATAAACAAAAGAAACAAAAGTGCTGTAATATAGTTACTCAAAATATTAGGAGCAAGATTCTCCTGTTCCTGAAACAAACACAGTGGAAGGACAAATAAATGGGAGGGAGTGAAAAAGTATAGATGACATATATACTAAATTCATATATACCTACAACAATTCCAACTACTACAGTAATCCAAAGCAACAATTATACAAACCATCACAAATAGTCCGCAATAATGAAAGACACAAAAAATATAAAAAATGGAAATAATTAACAACAAAAAAGCATCAGCAAGATATCTACAGAAGAAAGTGATGTTGCATTTATGGCATCTAACAATAGCTCATAAAAGCTATATAAATATAAATGTACATATAAATATACACACAGTTCTTCAGACAAGCTGCTATCATGCACAAACCATAAGAATTTCATCAATGGCATGTAAAATTGTGGCATGAGATACACTAACATATCCAGGCTTGTGCAGATAGAAATGTAAATTTAGATACATGCCAGAGAAGAGTGAGAGTAAGCAAACACACTGTAAGCTGCAGGAAGCAAATGCTAGCAGCACATGCAGCAAAGACGCTGGCAGGACCAACCAGTAAATCTCAGAAACAGACTAGTATTCCTATACTGGGTAATCACATGTTGCATATGTAAGACTAGAGAATGAGATAATAGACCTTCAAATGTTGAATTACACAGTGGCTGACAGAAGGTATTATACAGAAAATGAAAAAAAAAATGCATGTCCACACCCTGGCATAAAACACACCAAACAACAAGGAGAATGGAGAGAGGGACCAGCTACTGCATTAGTGATCACTTGAACATCTATTGTTATGGTATGTTTACTTACACACCTGTGCAATGTTCTTCATACTGATCATTGTTCCAGTAGCATAAGCTATATGAGTATATTACCATAGCTGAGAACAACTTGAAGGTGAGGGAAAGGGTCCAGGAGTCCCTAGAGAATGGACCTAGCAAAACCTGTCCTCGACCTGGAGAAGGAATCTAGTTTATGGTTTTTTGAAAACGTATGCACAGAGGACCAATTTGCTGCTTCTAGAATACTTCTAGAGTCCAACCCTCTCCAAAACGCAATAGAGGAAGCCAAGTCCTTGGTAGCATGAGACAACCCTGCCTGGATAGTTTTGTTGTGGCGAGAATCACAAAAACTAAGAGCCTGAAATAACCATTTGGAAACAATCTGCTTTGGCAAAGTTTGTTCCTTCTTACCTTCACAAGAAATGAACAACTGACCAGAAGTTCTGAAAAATTTTATTCTGTTGAGATAATATCTGAGTCATCTGAGGACATCCAAGGTATGGAGTACTCTTTCTCCCCCATTTTTAGGTTTTAGAAAGAAAACAGGGAGATGGATAGTTTGGCTTAAAGTAAACTTGAATACCACATTAGGCATAAAGGAAAGATTATAGCTGAAAGAAACCCTGTCTCTGAAAGATGAGAAAAAGTTAACCCACTATAGAACTAAGACAACATGAGAATAAAGAAAGAAGATTCTGCTGATAGGGATGACTGCAATTAGGGGTACAGAGAAAAGGCAAGAGGGGGCTGGAATTTACTGGAGAAAACTGGCAGAGGAGCGAATGTATTGGGAGCAAATAACTAAATATAAACTATAGGAATCAATCAGAGGAGGTTATAAAACATTTAGAAGAGAGATTGAAAAGGCAGTTCGCAAGGAAACAATTTGAGGACATATGTATGGCTCCCAAATATGCAACAAAATGTAGAATATTTAGGATTTTTGCTTGGAAATGTTTGCATAGTTATTTTTATACCCTAAGCAGTCTCCAAATATTTTTTCCTCTGGTAGATGGCAAATGTTGGAGGTGTAATGGGGAAGAAAGAGGCTAATGGGAACATATGTTTTGGGGGTGTAAGGACTTGCAGACTTAAAAATTCCCTACAGAGTACTCTATCAGGAGTACTGGGTGAGCAAATAGGTATAACTGAGGAAATTATTGTTTTGAGCTGGGATACAGAATCTGAATTACCTAAACACAGTAAGGCTTTTGTTACATTTAATTCTGGTGGCTGCCAAAAAAAAGCAATCACTACAAAATGGAAATTAAAATCTAAACCAAATGTACTTGAAGTAGTGAATATTGTAACGGAGATAAAATAACTGGAAGTGGGATTTTTAGAAAAGGGTAGGAGCACACTACATGGAAAAAATGGAAATTGGGGGAACAATACATGCAGAATAATGTTTTGGAGGAAGAGTGAGGTATAAGGGAAGGCGGGATTTTTTTTAAACAAAAAACATGTTTATTGAATTATCATGTATGAGATAGGCCATGTTACAACTATATAAATGACACAGTCTCAGTTGTAAACATTATACATTCCAAACAGTGCTGACACAACTGCACAACTGTAGCTGAAAATATTATACATCACTTTTAACTTATCCAGTTATTGTTAGTCAACCATTGCATAGCTCATTCAAATCTTGCCTTCTTTTAAACATTATTCCTCCCCTGTATGGATTGTTTCCACAATTCCCATTTTCCTATGTAATTTGCTCCTACCATTTTCTAACGATCCCAATTCCTGTTGTTTTATCTCTATTAGTATCTTCATTACTTCTAGTAAAGTTGGTTTAGACTAGGATTTCCACTTTCTGGTAATTCGTTTTTTGGAAATCATCATAATCAGACTCAGCAAGGCATTATTATGTATAAGCAATTCCGATTTTGTAGCATAGGTCAAAAAAGTCACTACCCTAGTTACTCCAATTTGCTCACCCAACATCTCCGACAGAGCAGTCTTCAGAGAATCTTTAAAATGTGCCAACTTATTATACTCCCAGAAAATCTGTTCCCACTTACCTCTTTCTGCCCATCACACCTTCAACATTTGCTGTCTACCTGAGGAAACATTCTTTGAAGTCTGTTTGGGGTATAGAATATGGCAAGGCAGGAACTTAGCAATTTGTGTAATGTTGGATTGATGATAAGTGTATAAAAGCCACACTGTTGGACCCCTGGCATAAACAGGCTGTACAATAAAAGAAAGAAAATCCGGTCTAGAAATAAAAGAGAATGTGCACAACAGAGCAACTCCCTCGTTAGTCTAAACAAGCAAATCAGCAGACTAGTCTAGTCTTCAAAAGTGAATTTTGAGGCAAAAATAGCCTCCAAAGCTAAAGATAACCATAAGACATTTTTCACTTATGTCCAAAATATTAAGGGCAACACCCCAACAATGTGCTTAGTTAGTTGTAGGTGGCATCACCTATAGCCAGTCATAAAATATAGCAAATCTGCTGTACAATAAATTCAACTCAAATTTCCCCTCTCCTTCACCTCCAGTTACCCCCCAAGAAATACCCTCCACCATTCCTCAACTAATTATCACAAAAAAACAGATCACCACTGCACTCTCTAAAGCTAAAAACATGTGTCCTGTCAATATCCTGGGATGCTTCTTAATAGCTTGAAATAGGACCTATCTGACCCACTAGGATCTCTATTTAACCACAGCTTCCAGACTGGCTTTCTACCTGTGGAGTAAATGACAGCAACAGTCATCCCTCTGCATAGAGGGGACCATCAACAGAAGCAAGAAACTACAGACCTCTATGTTTGACTAGTCTTATATATAAAGCCATGGAAATAATAACCCTGGACCTGATAAATAACAACATAGGAAACCTCCAAACACTGGACCCATACCCAATATGACTTTGTGAAGGGCAGATCATGTCTGCTCAGTCTGGTGGTCTTCTTTGAGAAAGTCACTAGAGCCAAGGATGAAGGTAAAATGGTGCATACTGCTTATCTTGACCTGGCTAAGGCATTTAACACAATTCCCCACCCAGGTATTATAGATAAACTCACAAACCTGGACATAAATCCCTATTTCACCACTGGAAAGCCAAATGGCTCATGAACAGGACACATGTTGTTAGAGTGGGAGAATCCAGATCCAACAAGAGGCACGGCACGTTACTAGTAGTGTGCCATAGGACTCAGTAGGTGGACCTCTCCTGTATGGAATATACTTCTTTGAAGTCATTGCTAATGTAGAAGGCCTTTGGCTGACCAAGTTTGTTGATGACTGCAAGTTGGGGGCAATCACTGAATCCCCCAATGATGCAGATGTTCTTCAGAAGGGTCTGTCTCAGACAAAGTTGTGCCAGAGCCATGCGTAAAACTAAATGCAAACAAATACATAATTGGGGTCTATATCATGTTGTCGAACTCTTAAAAGTTTGAACGTCATATGGTCGACATTATATGATCGAACTTCTAAAAGTTCGAACATTTCAACGGAGATCTCCGTACAGCGCGGAATAGGAAGATTTCCCTTTTCTGCACTGTAGTGCATTCTCGTAGTTGGTATATTTAAAGAGCGGGGGGGTGTGGGTGCAGGGGGGCTCCCCCCCACTTAAACCATCCAGGTAGGTTTTTTCTTTGGTTTATTTTTTTTATTACATTTTCGAACTTTTGAAAATTCAATCATATGGTGTCGACTATATGACGTTCGAACTTTTAAAAGTTCAATTATGTAATATAGATGCCATAATCACATCCTTTGGGAAGTCAAATACCCCTGAAAATTACAACATTAATAGCACACCCCTAAGAGTGGACTCAGAGATGACAGCTCTAGGTTCACAAACAGATAGTAGCCTGAACTTTGACCACCATGTGTCCACAATGGTGAGGAAGTCCTTCTATGTGCCACAGCTTATAAGTAAAGTTATGGCATCCAGATCCAAGAAAGTTATAGTCCAACTGTACAATGCACATCTCAGTATGTACTTGACCAGACACGTGCAACAGCTGGAGTGGCCTCAGAGGTTCCTTACTGAAAAAAGTACAGGATGTAAACAGCATGTCCTATGTGGATCGACTAAAAGCTCTATCCCTTTAGTCTGTCTCCTGGCAGCTATTAAGGGGTGATCTATGCCTAACCTACAATGTACTCTGAAAACTATCCCTGATGGAACTGTTACACATTTGCAAGACAAACTGCATGAGGACCACTGAATCTAAGGATCTAAACATGGGCTGTGACACAAGCAAAACATGCTGGAGAGACTGATATGTGTCTCATAGACTACCCCTTCTCTGTAACAGGATTCATAGTCAAATATAGCAGAGCCCTACACTGACCCTCTTCAAAAGCAGTTTGGATCAATGGATAGGGAATTGCAAATTCCCTCCTGGGGTGGCACCTATGTCCCTCATGGATGGGGCAGTCTGTAAAATACTCAATGGAATGGACACAGACCTAAGTCATCCACTAGCTCTTAGGGATCAAATCTTTTAAAATTCAGGTAATAATGGTTAGGCTTATAAGGGCTCTAGCACTGTTTATTTGTGAGCATTTTTATATAGCAACCCTTTCAAAAACATTTATACATGAGATTGCATTGTAAGAGGAGGATCCATGGGCAGACATGCTGAAGTGGCTGGCAAATGAACCATGATAGAGGAGTAAGACAGGTCAAATGACAGTAATTCACACAAATACTGTAAAACCAGAGAATGGCCAGCCTTGAATGGGTGCTGGCATCAAACAGAAAACATTTTTCATTTTCTTATATATGGGTGCTGGCATCAAATAGAAAACATTTTTCATTTGCTTATATATGGGTGCTGGCATCAAATAGAAAACATTTTTCATTTGCTTATATATGGGTGCTGGCATCAAATAGAAAACATTTTTCATTTGCTTATATATATGATTTTCTAAGCAGGCTTTCTTGCCACTAGTACCTGCTGCACATACTGAGAAAACATGTGCCTAAAAGTTATTAAGACCCTGTCATCCAGGTAGTCAGTTGGAGTTGTTTGGGATCAAGATATATCAAACACCCTTGATTTTGTGTGAGTAAATCTAGTCTGTGAGGAAGTTTGTTGTAATTGCACCTGGTAAATTCCAAAAGAAGGAAGAACCACCGTTTTCTAGACCAGAAGAAGTCACCACAATGATATTTGAGGAGTCATTTTGAATCTTCAGAAGTACCCTGGTCATTTGACAAAGGGTGGAAAAGCATACAGGAATATACCTGTCCAAGGGAAAGAAACAAAGGCATCTTCTCTTCCAGGCCTTCTTGTGTGGAGTCCTAGAACAGAATTTTGAAAGTTGATTGTTTTATAGAAGAGGCAAAAAGGTCTAACTGAGGAATTACCCACAGCTGGATCAAATCCTGAAAGCCCCCCCCCCAATTCAGTTTCCATTCATGAGGGTCTGACCTGGTCCTATTCAGCTTGTCTGCCATACAAGTTTGCTCTAACAGAATGTAAAATGTCTGTGAAGTGAAATTGTTCTATAAAGCTATATTCAATGCTAATATGGCTAGTGTGCATAGGGGTTAAGATTTGGGCCTCTCTTGCTTGTTTATGTACTATTGTCTGTAACTACTTGAAGAGGTCCTGCAGACCACAGATGATTCAGAGAGTTGAGAGCCTTTATAAGGGCTAGCATATGTTTGGTCTATCTTTCTTGTCCCAGAGACATTACTCTTTTCTTCTCATTGACACTACACCCCAAGTGAAGTCCAAGGTGTCATTGTGAATGACCGCTTTCGAACAGGACAGGAGAATGGGGGACCTTGATTCAGACAAATTTGATGCCTCCATGAAATTATTTCCTTTTTCACAAATCCCAGAACTGGGATTTGAAAAGACAATGGGTGTTGATGCTGGGACCAAACAGATTTGAGATACCACTGTATCCTTCTCATGTGGAGTCTTGCAAGAGGTATCCTGAGAATCATGGAAGCCACAAGACTCAGAATCCTGAAGTACTCACTCACTGTGACAGAAATCTGAGTGGAAAACTTCTGGAATAGATCTAACTATAGACCTATTTTTCCTGTAGAAGAAAAGCTCTTTGTTCTGAGTTGTTTAGCAGGCACCCCAGAAACACAATCATAT
This sequence comes from Protopterus annectens, assembly GCF_019279795.1. Classification (NCBI taxonomy): domain Eukaryota; kingdom Metazoa; phylum Chordata; order Ceratodontiformes; family Protopteridae; genus Protopterus; species Protopterus annectens. The sequence goes on from NC_056744.1 coordinate 970,322,815, forward strand.
GTGGTGGAGTCAAAAAACAGTTCTGAATGTTCATCTGGATTCCCATCCTGTGTAGGAGATCTCTTATCTAGGTGAGATATTCCTGACACTTTGAAAAAGACTCTGCAAAAGTCATCTGAATACGGAAAGATGTGGAGACCCTGTAGCCTGCGATGGGCTATAACAGGAACTAGATACTTTGTGAACACCCTTGGAGCAGTGCTTAGCCCAAAGGGTAAAGAAAATAACTGATAATATGATCAAGACACATAAAGCATTAAGAAACACCTAACATCTGGATGAATTGGAATGTGATGACAGGGATATTTTAAATCCAAGCTTACCTGAAATGCAAATGAGGATGAAGGGGTAATAGACGCATCTTAAAAAGTAAAAAAAAAAAAAGTGAAAAAAATAAAAAGTGAACCCATTTTAAACTTTGATAATATCACATATTGATTCAGGAAAGAAAGATCCAGAATTGTTCTCCAAAAGTTTTCTTTCTTTAGCACTAAAAACATTTTTAAATAAAGTCCTTTACCCAGTTGGGAAGGAGGAATACCTTCTATTACCCCATTAGATAGCATATGATGCAGGACAGGGGGAAAGAGAAGTGTTTCTTCAGGCAGATGAGAAGGAATCCCATGAAAAGAAGGAATTTCCTCCTACTGCCATTTGTATCCAAGATGAATCATATTCATTGCCATTTGTCTGAAACAATCTATTGTCAAAGAAAGAAATGGAGATTCAGACTTTCTGGAAGAGACAAGGGAATGCCAGGGTTGGAGGGGGATCCAAGGCCCCTTATATAATCATTCTCCCTTGTTTGAATGTTCTTTGTTCTGGGGGGTTCCTGTTTTCTTTTTGGAACCTCCCTCACCATGCTTATTATACTTACTAGCACTCTGCTGAGAGTATTTATTTTGTTTCTTGCCAAAACTCGATGAGGTAGCACAAGATCCCTTGGAAAATTTAGAAAAGAAGAGCTGAAAAATTTGATAGATTCGCCGACTCAGCTTACCTCTCTCATCTCACTTTTTAATAACTTCAAAAAGGTTACTAGGAAGTCCAGAAACCAAATCTCTGTGCATAGGAGAATGTGGACTTTCATGCTAACATCTTCTAGGAGGTCCTGAAAATGCAGGCAGGCAAACCTCAAAATAGAACCAGTGGCAACAACCCTGGAAGCAGTATCTTGCACTAATAAACATAGTTCAAACTTTGAGTAGTGACCTGAGAAATAGAAGAATCTAAACTACGTAATGTTGATGTTCCTCTCAATAGGAAACTACAGCCAAAACATTCCTCATACTTCAATAATTAGCCCGTATAAATGTTAAGATGGTTTACTATCATATGTTCGAAGCGATCTGCGTCAACTGCACTTTTGTCGAACACAGAAGTTCGAAAATGGTAATATCGAACACCAAAAGCCAACCTAGGAATGGGTTTTAATATGGGTCGAGATAGGGGAGAGGTTTGTAGTTCGGCAATAACACTGAACACCTATCTTGACCCATGTTAAAACCATTCCTAGGTTGGCATTTGGTGTTCGATATTACCATTTTCGAACTTCCATGTTCGATAAAAGTGCAGTCGACGGAGTTCGCTTTGAACATATGATAGTAAACCGTTAAGATATGAGCCTGACATTTCAAAATTCTAAAACATCAAAGTTGCAGAAGCATACAATTTCCCCCCAAACTTATCAATAGTTTTACAATTCTTTTTTTACACCTTTATTAAAATATTTCATAAGTCATAAGCACACATACATTAACAGAAAAAAAACAATATTAAAATGTTTCCATTTACACACATTATAGATTACATTTTCTTTCTTTATAACAAATATCTTTCTGTCCAGCAATACTTAAATCACTTAATTCCTGCCTTCCCTTAAACCTCACTCCTCCTAAATATTCATGTATTACTCCCATAAATTCCATTTATTTCTATGTAACTTCCTCCTTCAGTTTTCTAAAGATCTCTCTTCCGGTTCTTTTATATCTTTTACAAAATTCAGTACTTCAGATACAGTTGGTTTAGATTTTGATTTCCATTTTGTAGTAATTGCTTTTTTGGCAGCCAATAGAATTAAACTTAATAAGGCCTTACTATGTCTAGGCAATTCAGATCCTGTGTCCCAGTTCAAAAGAATAATTTCCTTAGTTACAGCCATTTGCTCCCTCAATATTTCTGTCAGAGTACTGTGTGGGGATCTTTTTTAGATATTCTAACTCATTACACTCCAAAAACTGCTCCAAGTTACCTCTTTCGTCCCCATCACACCTCAAACATTTGCTAGCTACCTGAAGAAAAATTAATTGAAGTCTGCTTGGGGTATAAAAATACATATGCAAACACTTCCAGGCAAAGATACTAAACATTCTGGAGTTTGTTGCATACTTGGGAGCCATAGATATGTCCAACCATTGTTTGCTTGTAAATTCTTTTTCTAGTCTCTCTTCCCAATATTTTCTAACCTCCTCTGATTGGTTCCTGTAGTTAACATGCCATATTTTACATGCCTTTTAATCGTCCCCTTTTTAACAGCAGCTTCTATTTCAGATTCTAGTTTTACCATCCTTGTCTAAAGTAGAAGAAAATGCTTAGCAACAGCTGAACAAACTAAAGCTATAGATGCTGGGTCAGGTCCAGGATTAGTGTATAAAAACTAGACAGACTGAGATTGGCTGACAGGAAAACAACAGGCTGTGACAAACACATCCTCTAATGCTGACAGCAATGGGGGATGGGTGAGGGTTCTCGAAATTCCATTTGTAGTAAATCATAATATTTTCTAAGGGACTAAAGTTCTCCCAGTGAAAACAATGGTTGATTCTGGAAATATTCTCAGAGATAGGGAATCCCTCACAGGTATTTTCAAAACCCACACTTTCCTAAGAATCTGAATCAAAAACCTGAGGAGAAAATACTACATCTGTCCCTTCACATTCCTCTACAGATTCTAAATCTTGATCCTTTTTGGAGAAAGAGGAATCCCTTTTTCTTTTATCAAAAAACACCTTACAAGAAGGTTCAATAGCTTGCACAAGGCCATGAGCCAAGCCCAATAAATTACTCCTGTCTATAGAAACTTACACAGGAGATGCTAAATGTTTAATTTTCTATCTCTTTTTGCCAGGAAAACTGGGGCAAACAGACCTAGAATTGACAGTAATAGCTTTGATGGGGATGGGCACAACATTCTGGCTAAGCAGTAGCACATTCTCTGCCCCTTCTCCCATGACCTATAAGCCACATATGATGGGACTAACCCTCTTCTCAGTCCACATTGGCTGTATGGACAACACCAGAGGGATCTGAATAAAACAGATGAGCAATCTAAGGAACCATCTTTAGCCAGAGCAGAGTCACTGACCTGTGGCTGTGGCAAACTGCCATTCTGCTATGATGGCAAAGGCTGCTTAACTACCTTTTTCTTTTTGTGGCTGGAAATAGGTCTGACCAAGGGACTGGTACTTTGCTCCATGGCCAAGCTGAAAAAGGTGCTTACTTCCTGTAGAGGTTTAGCAGTAATAATCTGTAAAACAGGAAAGTAGCAAAAACGTAACTTTTTCACACAAAAACACAGTAAAAGGCACCTTAAATTCTTTCCCCAGAAAGTAAAATAGTCATAGTTTCTCCACAAAATGGTAGTTTTAAATAACTTTTAAGAACTTTTTTTAATCACTCCTTTCCTTCACTGGTACCAACCCAGCACCCCATTACACCAACAATACATTCTGTAACAAAACTGTGCAAAAGTATAATTGTACAAATAAACATGTTCTGCAACAATTTTTTGGCTAACAACTTTGGGCTGTCTGACACCCCAGGATGGGATGATGGCCAGAGCAACATGTAACTTTCAAAGTTGAATCCACAAGTACTGGAGTACACTACTTTTTCAGCAAAGCATAATTCAGCATTATCCATGCTATGCAGTCTATTATCCAACTGAATATGTGCCAACATTCACCAATCACTTCTCTTGAACTGTCAGGTCAGCCAGTGTACATATCCATTAAACTGTTCTTATTCTAGTGGTCCATGTGCTCTTATTAAGAAAATGCATATAAATATGCCAAACCATTCCAAAGAGCAATAGCAGTACAAAACTCCAAGATGCCTGGCTCAGTGGTGCACAGAGATGGAGTCCTCACTGTGACACAGGTGACCAAAGATTGGTTAGTGTCCCTACTACAGAAAGAGCTAGCCAGGGAGGGAGATGGAATGTGGCCTGCTTACCTCTCCTGCAGAGTAGGGGGGGGTGTGTGTAGTTAGGGGCACACTGGGAGGCACCATTTGCCTGGTGGAGACTGAGGAAATCACCTTCCATGCTTCTGGGTGTGAGGCAGGACCACATGAATGGAAATGGCTCATGTCAAACTGAGGGGGATATCCTTCATAAATGATCTGTTCCACATCCCCACCCCTCCACTATACTGAGTGTTATGGGTGAAAAAAAATCAGAAAAAATTACAAAATCATGGTAACCAGAGAAATATACTATTTGGTCATGGCTTACACCAAGACAAACAAAGGAGAGCCAAAATAAACAGTCTCTCTGAATTCAACAGTGTAACTGGGTTCTGTTCTCCTTTTATTATACTATAAATACAAGCATTTAATGCCCAGCTATCCAAGCTGGCCATGAAGGAGAGTTAATAGGCAAAAAGTGGGGGAAAAAGGCTACTAGAGCACCTTAGGACCTAAAATAAACCTTAACCATAACACATAACGCAGAAACCATAATGCAGAAATATACACTCTTGGGGCGTGGCCAATGATGAACACAGGATAGCAGCAGATTTCTTTAGCTCCACCAAGATAATATCATAAACAGGGAAATTTATCATCAAAACTCATTTAATGGAATATATTTTTTCCTAAAATCATCTGGAATATCATTTTCTACAATAATATCCAAAAAAGAAAGAAAACTTGACTAATTTTCCTGTCAGCAATCTTCTTGGAAATTTCTCACTCATCTCAACTCCTCACAATGAGCTTCAGTAAAGCTAACAACCAGGATTCTACCCTTAAGAAAGAACTCCAGGCATTACTACTAAATATGCAGGAACTAACAACTAAAATAAAATAGATAACTTCAAAGAAAAAACTACCAAACAAATGGATATATTACATGAAGACTTACAACAGCAAAAACACAGATTTTAGGCATAGAGGATGCTCTCAATGACATGGACAGTAGAATTAAAGAAGGGGAAATCAACACTGAATTTCTACTCAAACAAAACACTCATCTCCAGTCTAAATTGGATGATTTGGAAAACAGATCTCGACGCAATAACATAAGGATTTTTGGGCTGCCAGAACCCATAGAAGGTAATAATATTATAACTTTTTAAACACTTGGCTACCAAAAACGCTAGATTTATCTGAGGTATTTTCTTTTGGGGGTATAAAAAGAGCCCATAGATCTCTATCATCCTCTGCCACTAACAAGAACATTCCTAGATCAGTTATAGTAAAATTTCTATCTTCATATGATAAAGAGATGGTGTTAAAATCTGCATGGGCAAAAGCACCTATAAAAGTCAATGATGCAGTAGTGCTCTTTGATAATGATTATTCTTCTCTGGTGATATCTAAAAGAAAAACCTTCTTGCCAATAACAGAACTAAAAAAAAGCACAACTGAAAACTCATCATTTATTCCCTGCCAGGCTGAAAATCTTCTTACCTCATGGTCCTAAAATGTTTGAGGATTTAGACACTGCCTTGGCTTATATTAAAAAACATAAAATATTGGACAAGATAGAAGATATGGAATGGGCTAGTCCTTCGTTAAAAAGACTGGCATCTGGCACAACTTGGAAGACAACAGATAAACAAAAGAGACTAAAAAATAAATGACTTGCTTTACAATATTCTGATTATTTTGTGTAAACTTCCTTGTTCCCTCAAGTAATCCACAAATAACATAAGATCACCACAAAGCTTCTAAAGTTCTCAAAATATGCAACTTGTTTCACTAATAATTTCTCTCCCTAAGAACAAGTAATCTGATACACATTATATTTGTTGCTTTTCTAATCTCTCTTTGTGAGATCAAAGGTTAGCAATATGTTATATTCATTTAATTTTACCAAAAAATATGTTTTTTAATCTATTCAGAAATATTGCTATGTTTAATACTGTTTAGATATAACTGCTTAGTATCATAAAACTGAGACAATCTAAACTCTTTACAACTAACATGCTATGATGTATAAGCAGCTGATTAAATAAAATAATTATAAATGCAGTATTTTATGCCTAGATATAATAATAGGTGAATTATTTATATATACATTATTTTGTACCTTGATATAGTAGTAGATGAATGATACAGTATATATATATATATATATATATATATATATATATATATATATATATATATATATTTTTTTTTTTTTTTTTTTATTTTAAGAAACAGGTATATCCTTACAGCTTTTAGTATGTGCTTATGACATTGTGTAGCTTAGGGAGTGATATGGGGTTCATATATCTTGTAAATAGACATATAATGGTTTCCTATGGCCTGACATTATTGAGGCTTTGATTCCTAAGGCTTGTGAAATACCTCAAGCTGTCTCTACATTACACAGAGCCTTATTACATTCATAATATATTGTTTTCACTTACTTTCATCAAATTTGCCGTTGGAATCTATCAGGAGACAACTTCAGACACTGGCAACCTTGAGAATAGTAGAAAGCAGCCATCATGATCTTTGACCTCTGATTTCACTCATCTATGATGTAAATCTGCAAAGTAAACTAATTTCAGGAAGCAGAACAGTCACAAACACGAAAATATGATGAAACTGACTTTTTAACACAAAATGTGAGTTTTAATCAATATAATAGCATTTTATTGATATAATTTGTGTTTAGCAAGGCTACGGCACATATTATAGTATTCTTTTATTATTTAAACCACATGCTGAAGATTAGAAATGTGTAGAAGGTGAATTCAGAAGTACATTAGTTAGAATGTTCATAAAGGTGCTCTACTCAAATGCAGGACTGCAATTGCTGTTTCAAAGCACATACTAGATTATACATATGCTGTCTAGCATTGTTTGATAATCTTATATACTGAATTTTTTTAATTCAGAAGTAGAGATATCTGATATAGTCTAAAGTTAGTATGCAATATATAGATTATATGAAGCTTTTGCATACTGATTTCTGCATAATGTCATGACTTCCCTTTGATTAGTACAATGTTTTTATTAATCTGCTTTTGCTTTGATAATTAATTCTCTCATCTTAGTTCTATGAACAAGCAGATAATAAATTTATGTATCTTTCTATAGCTGCATATGTTTATATCATTAACATTACTATTATAACAACTGTAATGAATAATTTGATCTGAGTAATAAATTGTGTCACAGAAGCATTAGTAAACAGATATTTCTAAGCTCAGGGAAGTTAAGTATACACAAAGTACCTATATTTTTTATCACTTCCTAGTTGTGTTGCAGTTATTACTAGGATGTTAAATAAAAGAGATATATACAAAGATGATCTTTTATCTTGTTAAAAATATTTAATTGTGCTTAATAGTTGGTTAAATTGGTTATGCTCATACACATGACTTGATTTATTTACTTATTTACTTTATTTATTTATAAAGGATCTCCTGTTATATTCCAATCCCTTTAAAATGTTTCAAAATGTGTAATTTACTTTGTAATGTTTCTAATGTTAACAAGCTCTTCTAGATATAAATACATAACCTTTACAATATTTGGAATATCTAAATTGAATTTTTATGATCTATATAAGCTATATTAGTTAAAAATCTCTATTTCAAGTAACTATATATGTTTATACAAACAAGTCAATGAAAAGTTTCAATGATTTATCATTCTGATTCATACATACTTGCTGTTAGCTTAAACTATTCTTTCTAGTTCTAAAGTATATCAATAAGTCTTTAATGAAATTTTGACACATATTAAGAAATAAGTCTATAAACTGAATAAGTTATTTTATAATACATATTAAAACTGATGAGTTTAACCTTGGTTTTGAAAGCTTTAGTATTTATAGACATTAGGTGATAGCTAAAGTTCTGCTGTTATAGTTAGAGAGGCAACTAGAGAAGCTGAAACTACTCAAATTTGGAGTTTATAACTACAGACTGGGTGCGAAGTTATGATTACAGTTCTGACATCCACATCATATCTTACAATCATGTTCTCATTTCTAATAAAAATGAAAAACCCACAAGTCCATATAGAAATTTTACAAGTCAAAGCCTTGATTAATTTAACAAGTGTAGGAGGAAACAGATTGGGTGGTGGTGCTGCGGTAGCATTGTCGCCTCACAGTAAGACGCTGTCCGGTTCAATTCTCAGTTAGAGCATCTTCTGCGTGGAGACATGCGTGAATGGACATACCTTCGTTGAAGGTTGTGTGTCATGGCCTGGCAAGCCGGTACATAAAAATCAACTGCCAATCATTAGCGGACTGGAGTTCCGCTGTGGTGACCCCTAACCGGGAAAAGCCAAAAGACACAAGCAAAGGAGGAAATAGATTACTAATTCATATAAAAAATGATAAACTGAACATATTTTACTTTAAACTATACATATCAAATGGTAACCTTAAGAGGGATCTCTATAAACATTAATGGGTTAAACAACCCATGTAAGAGGATAAGTTTATTCAAATATCTTAGCTTGCATAGATCTAACCTAATATTTCTTCAAGAAACTCATCTCCTTAAAAAGACATAAACTAGAAAAAAACAAGTACATAACTTTAGTCAGCTCAGAGCATACACTGAAAAAAGAGGGTTAGCTATCATGTGGGACAAATCTATATCTATTCCCAAAATTATTAAGACATACAAAGATGACAAGGGAATGTTCTGCATGGGTACATTACAATCAATAGGAAGATTTTTACATGTATCAATGTATATTGGATACCAGGCATAGGTATTAGCACAGTGAAACAACATTTCATTCAAATAGTACTCCACTCTAAAGGAAACATCATATTAGCAGGTGATTTCAATTGTACTCTACATGATAATGATACTACTAGTCTTGGGAAGAGGAACATTACAGCTAGCGCAAAACATCTAAAAGACTTTATTAACTTATATCATTTGAATGACATTAATAACCAAGCTGATTCTAAGTCACTACCATATACCTTTTTCTTGAACAGACATAAGTCTTACTCTAGAATAGAGTTCTGATCTCTAACCAACTTGTAAATGATTTATCTAAATATATGGTCATTTCCTGCCCAATATCGGACCATAATTCAATCATTTTTGAACTTACTGTAAATGTGATACACAATATTCAGAGTAGAAGAATTCCAGCCTATCTAACTCAACTAAAAGACTTCAAAGAATTTATAAATAAGGAGACACAAAGCTTTTTAGAAATAAACACTACACCAGATGTCTTGATTATATATATTTGGGATGCTCTGAAATCATATCTATATGGGCAAAGTATAAGAGGGCATAATAATAAAAGGAAAACATGGGATAAAGATATACTAGACATACAAAATAAGCTAGACAATCTTAAACTCAACAACAAGGAAGATGTCACAAATAAAAAAGTTATAGAAGAAATAAATAAGTTAAACGAGAAATATAAAGAAATTTTAAATCACAAAATCAAAATAAACCTAGAGAAATATAAATTCCTAACATACTCAATAAACCCCAAATATTATATAAACTTAAAAATAAAACAAAAAAGACTTGACAAACAAAATCATATCAAAGAAATTTTTTTTCTCAGGGAAAATATGTTTCTAATTTATCAGAAATTCTAGATGAGTTTAAAGATTACTTTCATAAAATTAATCACAATAGAGTTAATATGGATCCAAAAGATAAAATAAAGAATTTCATAACCACATACATGGACATGGTTTATTAACACCAGGTTGAATCATTGGATAAGCACATCTCATATACAGACATTACCACTCAAATAAACAAACTCAAGTTAAATAAAGCACCAGGTAACGACGGTATAATACCTGAGATTTACAAAATAATCTCTAAAAATGTTTATACATTAATACATAATGTTTTCCTGGCAGCTCAGACTGAATCTACTATCCCCCATCTCACCATTTCTGAAATCTAATAAAGACCAAACAAGATGCTCATCATATAGGCCCATCTCACTGCTCAATGTTGACTACGAGATGTTCATGAACATATTTGCTGACAGATTAAAGACAATTCTTCCAAACATTATTGACATACATCAAACAGGCTTTATTATAAATAGAAATACTTTTGACAACATAAGAAGAACCTTAACTCTAATTGATTATGCAAATAAAAATAAGAAGGATCTGACACTAATAAGCCTTGACATAAATTCAGCCTTTGACTCTGTAAACTGGGACTACTTGTTTATCTTACTGAGGTGTAAAATTTCTCTGATACATTTGTAAATCTGATTGAAAATCTATATAAAGGAGCATTGGCATACATAAAAATTGGCACATATGTCTCTCAAAAGATACCCATATTAATAGGTACTAAACAGGGGTATCCACTCTCTCCTTTATTATTTACCTTAATAATGGAGCCCAGGGCTAATTTAATTAGAAATAACAATGGCATAGAAGGATTTAAAATAAATGAGAATACAGTATCTAAAATTCACCTTTTTGCTGATGATTTCTAATTATATCAGCAGGTAACGACTCTTCTATACAGTCATTATTTAACACAATGGCAGACATTAAGAAAATCTCAGGTCTGATATTTAACGAAGAAAAAACAAAGATTTTGTCAATATATTCAGGGAAAATATTCTTAAAAAAGCTTATCATAAATATATACCTAATTCAGATCTTATAACTTATTTAGGAATTGTATTAGCAAGAGATATTAAATTTATCATTCAACATAACTACAGTAAATGTCTTGGAAACATACAAACTCTTTTTAAAAGTTGGACTAATATCCCTTTTTTCCATGGAGGAAAGACTTACAATTATAAAAATGATTATATTTCCAAAGATACTATATATAATACAATCAATATTACTCCCACCTACTAAGACAATCATTAAAAAATTAAACTCACTAATGTTGAAATTCTTCTGGGCACCTTATAGACCTAGAGTGGCATTAAAGACGCACATCAATAATTGGTCCCAAGGAGGTATAGCCTTTCCTGACTTTGATCTATACTCTCTCTCCTCTATTATAAAAACTATGGCTCTACTAATAGATAATTCATATGTCGCAAAATGGAAAATATATTGGGAATTAATTAGCATGGAACTAACCAATATACCACTAACACACAAAAATATTATTATAAATAATCCCATACTATGGATACTCAAAGAATTTTGCATGGTTCCTATAACACCGAGACACACATCAAATTATCCAATAAATATTATTAATACTTTCTGTAACTTTATATATAAACATCCCAAATATAAGGAATGGATCTTCATTTTATTTCCTATAACATATACACAAGGTATACTTTATCATCTAACCCAGATAAAACGTTACTATTCAGGCAGAATAAATTAATGTACTGCCATCAGATGCTGCAGGATAATAAAGTTAAGAACCTAGATTTTTTTAATTCAAGAATTTGATTTGGATGAAACTTGTTCGTTAGAGATTCAGGCTTTCAGACTGCACCTCTCTAATAAACTAGATTTAATATCACTGACAACTAAAGAATATGTCCCAATACTGATAGATTACATGATACTAAACTTGCAGCAGATGGTTTCAGATAAAGGCAAACTCTTTCACTTTCACAAAATTATTAGAGATTAAACCTTCAACTGTCCAGAAAATTACTGGAATTATTTCAACTCCATTAACAGAGAACCAACAAAACAACAAGATAAGAATCATATACTAGAATCAGCTTCTAAAACAACTTCCTCAATTAAATGGAAACTTTATACCTGGAAATTCTTACACAGGTCCTTCTATACTACTCTACTAACGAGCAAAATTAATAAAAAAAATAACATATGTAAGAGATGTACTTCAGAGATAAATGCTAACTGGGCACATATGTTCCATGATTGTATAAAACTGAAGGAATATTGCACATCAATTAATTTTCTACAGGCTCTTTTTACAGATAATTTTACATTATCTAAATCACTAATCTTCTTCAATACCCCTATATCCAAATGTGTTAAAAAGGTTAAACTTCCCTTATTATGGTCAATTCTAGCAGTGGCTAGAAAGATTATAACTAGAAATTGGTTCTCAGATACCCCTTCTTCTTTTAATGAGTTTAAAAATGTTCTGATTGAAGTATGTCAAATAGAACTAATGACCATTAAATCAAGAACTTCTAGGAAAACAACTAGCTATAATATCTGGGATACCGTACAATGTTTGTCAAAAAAAAGATTTGGAACCTTTGTAATGTGTTATAGTTATGTTAGATGATGTAATTAAAATGTGGATGTCTTTGTAAACACTTTAGTTGTTTTATGAATGTTAAAATTCCTTACATGTTAATTGCTTGTATAAATTACTATGTTTTACTGATTATATGTTAAAATCAATAAACATGTTTTTTAAAAAAAAAAGAAATATACACTCTTAAAAGAGAACACTGCCCTGTACTAATCTTCAAAGTTTCATACTATACAAATAGAACTCATACATTTGAAAATAAGCCCATCTGCAGCCCAAGTAAAAGTATGGTTAAATTTAACATTAACAGGAAAAAATAAGAACCAGCTGACAATTTCCATTTCAGGCAGAATATTCCTGTCTAAATTAAGGTCACATTAACTAATAAAACAGAAGCATGTGTAAGATTGAAGGAGCACTCATCCACCTGCTTATACTTGCAGAAGTTCTCATCATATACTGTTTTCATTTATGAGGCAAAATGCTTTTTTATAGCTGCTTTATTAAAGATGTACATCTGTGGTACAATATAGCAGTCTTGTATATTTCTCATGCATGGTGCACAAGAATTTGTAGCTCAGTGTCTGAACCATGTAACAACATTATGGTACCCTACAAAACCAAAGCCAACAATGGCTTCTGAAAATAGATTACAACTTGCCCAGTAAGATTAAGATTACATTATTTTTTATTAAACAAATAATACATAACATTTTGTAATTAAATTGTAGAGCCTCATGATGTCAATGTCTCCCCAACAAAGATATTACTTTGCAGTAATGATCATTTTAGAAATATATATATTTGATATGCACTGTTGAGAAACCTACTCATGGTAACAACAGGCTATCAAGTCCATATTTCCTTTTTATATCTGTGCCATAGTAAGATGAAGCCATAATGTCCATTACTCCTAAAAAGTTGTTTTGCTACAACTTCTAAGTTGTGAGTTCATCTCTAGATTTCTAATAGCATTTACAATTGGCTTCTTAAAATAGATTACATCTTGCCCAGTAAGATTAAGATTACATTATTCTTTATTAAATAAATAATACATAACATCTTGTAATTAAATTTTAGAGCCTCATGATGTCCATGTCTCCCCAACAAGGAGCACTCATCCACCTACTTATACTTGCAGAAGTACTCATCATATACTGTTTTCATTTATGAGGCAAAATGCTTTTTTATAGCTGCTTTATTAAAGATGTACATCTGTGGTACAATATAGCAGTCTTGTATATTTCTCATGCATGGTGCACAAGAATTTGTAGCTCAGTGTCTGAACCATGTAACAACATTATGGTACCCTACAAAACCAAAGCCAACAATGGCTTCTGAAAATAGATTACAACTTGCCCAGTAAGATTAAGATTACATTATTTTTTATTAAACAAATAATACATAACATTTTGTAATTAAATTGTAGAGCCTCATGATGTCCATGTCTCCCCAACAAAGATATTACTTTGCAGTAATGATCATTTTAGAAATATATATATTTGATATGCACTGTTGAGAAACCTACTCATGGTAACAACAGGCTATCAAGTCCATATTTCCTTTTTATATCTGTGCCATAGTAAGATGAAGCCATAATGTCCATTACTCCTTCTAAGTTGTTTTGCTACAACTTCTAAGTTGTGAGTTCATCTCTAGATTTCTAATAGCATTTACAATTGGCTTCTTAAAATAGATTACAACTTGCCCAGCAAGATTAAGATTACATTATTCTTTATTAAATAAATAATACATAACATCTTGTAATTAAATTGTAGAGCCTCATGATGTCCATGTCTCCCCAACAAGGGGCACTCATCCACCTACTTATACTTGCAGAAGTACTCATCATATACTGTTTTCATTTATGAGGCAAAATGCTTTTTTATAGCTGCTTTATTAAAGATGTACATCTGTGGTACAATATAGCAGTCTTGTATATTTCTCATGCATGGTGCACAAGAATTTGTAGCTCAGTGTCTGAACCATGTAACAACATTATGGTACCCTACAAAACCAAAGCCAACAATGGCTTCTGAAAATAGATTACAACTTGCCCAGTAAGATTAAGATTACATTATTTTTATTAAACAAATAATACATAACATTTTGTAATTAAATTGTAGAGCCTCATGATGTCCATGTCTCCCCAACAAAGATATTACTTTGCAGTAATGATCATTTTAGAAATATATATATTTGATATGCACTGTTGAGAAACCTACTCATGGTAACAACAGGCTATCAAGTCCATATTTCCTTTTATATCTGTGCCATAGTAAGATGAAGCCATAATGTCCATTACTCCTTCTAAGTTGTTTTGCTACAACTTCTAAGTTCTGAGTTCATCTCTAGATTTCTAATAGCATTTACAATTGGCTTCTTAAAATAGATTACAACTTGCCCAGCAAGATTAAGATTACATTATTCTTTATTAAATAAATAATACATAACATCTTGTAATTAAATTGTAGAGCCTCATGATGTCCATGTCTCCCCAACAAGGAGCACTCATCCACCTACTTATACTTGCAGAAGTACTCATCATATACTGTTTTCATTTATGAGGCAAAATGCTTTTTTATAGCTGCTTTATTAAAGATGTACATCTGTGGTACAATATAGCAGTCTTGTATATTTCTCATGCATGGTGCACAAGAATTTGTAGCTCAGTGTCTGAACCATGTAACAACATTATGGTACCCTACAAAACCAAAGCCAACAATGGCTTCTGAAAATAGATTACAACTTGCCCAGTAAGATTAAGATTACATTATTTTTTATTAAACAAATAATACATAACATTTTGTAATTAAATTGTAGAGCCTCATGATGTCCATGTCTCCCCAACAAAGATATTACTTTGCAGTAATGATCATTTTAGAAATATATATATTTGATATGCACTGTTGAGAAACCTACTCATGGTAACAACAGGCTATCAAGTCCATATTTCCTTTTTATATCTGTGCCATAGTAAGATGAAGCCATAATGTCCATTACTCCTTCTAAGTTGTTTTGCTACAACTTCTAAGTTGTGAGTTCATCTCTAGATTTCTAATAGCATTTACAATTGGCTTCTTAAAATAGATTACAACTTGCCCAGTAAGATTAAGATTACATTATTCTTTATTAAATAAATAATACATAACATCTTGTAATTAAATTGTAGAGCCTCATGATGTCCATGTCTCCCCAACAAGGAGCACTCATCCACCTACTTATACTTGCAGAAGTACTCATCATATACTGTTTTCATTTATGAGGCAAAATGCTTTTTTATAGCTGCTTTATTAAAGATGTACATCTGTGGTACAATATAGCAGTCTTGTATATTTCTCATGCATGGTGCACAAGAATTTGTAGCTCAGTGTCTGAACCATGTAACAACATTATGGTACCCTACAAAACCAAAGCCAACAATGGCTTCTGAAAATAGATTACAACTTGCCCAGTAAGATTAAGATTACATTATTTTTATTAAACAAATAATACATAACATTTTGTAATTAAATTGTAGAGCCTCATGATGTCCATGTCTCCCCAACAAAGATATTACTTTGCAGTAATGATCATTTTAGAAATATATATATTTGATATGCACTGTTGAGAAACCTACTCATGGTAACAACAGGCTATCAAGTCCATATTTCCTTTTTATATCTGTGCCATAGTAAGATGAAGCCATAATGTCCATTACTCCTTCTAAGTTGTTTTGCTACAACTTCTAAGTTCTGAGTTCATCTCTAGATTTCTAATAGCATTTACAATTGGCTTCTTAAAATAGATTACAACTTGCCCAGCAAGATTAAGATTACATTATTCTTTATTAAATAAATAATACATAACATCTTGTAATTAAATTGTAGAGCCTCATGATGTCCATGTCTCCCCAACAAGGAGCACTCATCCACCTACTTATACTTGCAGAAGTACTCATCATATACTGTTTTCATTTATGAGGCAAAATGCTTTTTTATAGCTGCTTTATTAAAGATGTACATCTGTGGTACAATATAGCAGTCTTGTATATTTCTCATGCATGGTGCACAAGAATTTGTAGCTCAGTGTCTGAACCATGTAACAACATTATGGTACCCTACAAAACCAAAGCCAACAATGGCTTCTGAAAATAGATTACAACTTGCCCAGTAAGATTAAGATTACATTATTTTTTATTAAACAAATAATACATAACATTTTGTAATTAAATTGTAGAGCCTCATGATGTCCATGTCTCCCCAACAAAGATATTACTTTGCAGTAATGATCATTTTAGAAATATATATATTTGATATGCACTGTTGAGAAACCTGCTCATGGTAACAACAGGCTATCAAGTCCATATTTCCTTTTTATATCTGTGCCATAGTAAGATGAAGCCATAATGTCCATTACTCCTTCTAAGTTGTTTTGCTACAACTTCTAAGTTGTGAGTTCATCTCTAGATTTCTAATAGCATTTACAATTGCTATTATCTCCTTTAGTTTAGGTGTTTCTTGAACTTTGTTTTTCTTCATTATAGCTTTCTTTGTTGTTAATAAAAGAAACTCTATTAATAATTTCCCATATATTGTTTTTTTGCAATTCTCCAAACCAACTAAAATAAATATGCCTCTCTTGTAGACTCCATTCATTACCAAAAATGTTTCTTATAAAATCTTACTAATCCTAAGGTACAATTCTAAAAACACATTGCCAGTCCCCATTATAGTCACACTGGCACATCCAACAAGTTTGACTTGATTTTGGAAGTATTTTATGAAGTCAGTTTAGGGTGTAGAAATATTCACATGAAAATCTGAACTTTTCTTCATTTTATAAAGTACTGAAGTTCCCTGCAAATCTCAAACCTTTGTGCTTCAGTGATTGTGAATTATAGTGTTTTTTGCTTGTGTAATATTAGCCTATGCTTTACTCTTTTATTATTGCTGATTGTTACTTTATATATCCTACTTATTAACTTTTGTTTTCCGCTTCTAAAGTTCTTGCCTCAATAAATATCTTAACCAAATCAGGTTTCTGAAGTTTTATTTGATCTAGATTTTTCTGATAATGTCCTAGTATTTTTTTACAATAAGAATGCTTCTAGGATCCAGTTCAAGTCTTTCAACAATGTCCCTCTACTCCATTATAACCTTTCCTTTTTTGAGTTGTTCCCCACATAACACCACTTTATCTATGCATCTTCACCTAAATATGATAGCTGTACTGATGTTAAATCCTGATTTAACCATCCCAATAGGCCAAACCACAAATCTCCAAGATGCATAAACTTTCTTATCTACCATGTTGTAAATTCTTATAAATGCTATTTAATTAAACAATTATGTGTCTCCCTGGTAAGGCTTGAGACCAGAAACTGATTCTTTGAATGAGATCAATATTGCCATAGGTACTCCTGTTTGCAAATTGCATGCCTGTTAAACTGACTATACTAAATTGTCCATATATGCATTGAATTTTAGTCTTGATCTTGAGGCTCTGGTCATGTTCTTAAAGGGCTCAAAAATAAAGCAGTTCATTTACTCAGTTCACAAATAAATAAATAAATGAAAATAAATTTAATTTAATCCCTAACAGTGGACTCCTCATAACACATAGATTATAACACTGATTAGAGCATGTGACAATATCTTTATACTACCAGTACCACAGACATATCAAGGATGAGGCTAAGTGGGTAGCTGCCGCAGGTACAAACACTCCGGGCACAACTGATGAATTTGAAGAGGTGCTGATCAGTTTCTGCTTGAACTACATGCATTCTTGTAATGCATTTACGTGGTCATGGTTAATTAAATGCTTAAATGGCAGTCAGTGTGTATGAGAATCAGAAAGAGGTATATGTACGTACATAACAGCTCTTTGTTACACTCTCAAACTGACTTCTGCTGAAAGCTGGGGGGGTATTAGCCTATTTGCTTAAAAGTACTGGCAGATTCATTGATACACTGTAGGAAAAAGCTATATCTAGCCACATATAATACCTCTTTGCTACACTGCATCACTTCATGGGTGAAAGTGCTGTTTCATTTAAGTCTACCACAGTTGCTTTTCTTTGATCCTCAATTCTAGTTGAAAAATCTTGTTTTTTTTCAGTCCTCAGCTTTGGTTGAAGCCCTTGTTTTTTCTACTCAACTTATTTGAGGTTGGGCATACCAGTTGTGGGCACTGCCATTTTGGCACCAAGTGACCTTCCTACAACTCTGCCAGTACCTGCATTTTCAAACACTCTAAAAACAAACATTTGCTCTCACCTTTGAAAAATAGCAGTAGTTATCCCTTTAAATAATTATAACAAATAAAATTTATACTTGTATCTTCTTACTTCTTGCAAAAATGCTTGAATCTTTGTTTGTAGTCAGATTATTGCACATCTAATATTGCTGTCATTCTCAGCAACTAGTTCAAAATGTCATAGCACATTAATGCTTTGTTTAACCTGCATGTCAGACTTTATACCACCATTAAGTTTCACTAATGTAGCTTGTAAGGAGGTTGGCACCCCACAATCACCCAGTCTTTCCTGTAGCTATATAAAAATTGAAGTTTAATGCATACCTCTCAACTGTTCCTAATTTTGCAGCAAGTTTGTGTTATCGGATATCTTTGATGTGTTCCTTGTAAAATTTTTGATTTTCTGGTAAATCACTGAGGATTATTGCCAGTCAATAATGACAAACATTAAGAGTTTCATACTTCTCCTTGCATTGAAAAAGCATGTTGATGTAGAGCTTGTGCTATTAACTATTTAAATGAATTACAGTAATATTTCAAATTGTCCCTGATTTGGGGCTTTGTCTTCTATTATTTTTGGCTTTGTCCAGCATTCTTAAGCAAATAAATTGAGGGGTATTGTTTGGTGCAAAAAGATATTCAATTATATCAGGTGAACTCAATTTTCTATTTTTATGTTTTCATTAAAGGTTTTGTGTATTTTTTATTTTTAAAGCAATATCACTTATTTTGATTTTTTTAATATAAAATGAATGTTGGTGGATGGTCTTTGGGTGGCACTAGCAACCCTACAGATCAGGCACACAATATACATGTCTACAGTGAGCAGAGGTTGCTGCTGTCAATGCACTCTAAAGTAGTAAATTTTTCAGGCATGTAACAGAGAATTAAGAACTACTTATACAGGATATGTGATTTCAGTACTAGAATGTGGAATCATCTTGAGGCCTGTCAATGGTTTAATAAATAACCAAAAAAATGTGAGGAATAGCCAAGCCTCTCAAGCAAACAGAAAACAGGTATTAAGTTTGCAGAAATAAATAAATCCAACATCCCAGAAGAATAAAAAAACATTTATTAAGAACCATAAGCACTTTCAATCTTTCACTGATATGGACTTCATCAGAACTAATTCAACCACAATTCTTCACCACTTATATATCCATTGCATTCAATCATTCAATTAACTAATTAAGCATCTTAAAAAAGCACTTCAAACTTACAATAATCTTACATAAACTATAAAGCACATTTGACCGTATTTAAAAGTGATTAAAATTCATTCAAGTTAATAATGCTATTTATAATTTTGATGCTGTTGTTTTAAGGGCACTACTATTTGAGATGGTGTCATTGAAGCCTGGGAAGACACTGGCATTAAGTCTTATCTACCACATCAGCTCCGTATACTCCAATCTCAACTCCCAAGGGCCACCCCTAGGATTTAGAGCTACTTTTTGTAATATAAAAAAATGAAACTTAGTATTTTTGACACAATTTTGTTTATGCTTAAAAACTGCATTATTAGTATTTTGCTTGGCAATATTATAATAATGTTGGTAGATTCTCCTCTTAAGTGAATGCTCAGTTTTTCCCACATAATAAGCATGGCAGAAATCGCAGAAGGCTAAATTATGATACCTTGACTGTTACAGTCATAATACTCTCTAGTTTTAAATAAATAATCAATTCAAGGGTCAACTCAGTGCCCTGATGAATATATTTACAGAATAAGCAGGCTCCACATTTTTTCATAAATTTGTTCATTTTATTGGATGGTAGTCTTTCCAATCCAAACTGTAACCATTCTTTAATATTGAATTGTTATGTATAAACAAATCTTGGTTTCCCACCAAATAGCCTGCTGCAGGTGTCATCATAACTTATAACCTTCCAGTTGTCTATTAAAATTTTTTTAATTTGATTACTGCCACTACCATATTAAATAGCCATATTCAATTCATAATCATCAGAACCAACACCCTTTGTAATTCTTGGCTCAATATTACTATTATTTAGCCCACCTCCTAACAGAGGCCCAAATATTTTTGCATTCCTTTTCTGTGTAACTTCCTTTTTAAACTGTTCTAATAGTTCTTATGGATACTCTCTCTCTCCAGGAACATGTTCACCAAGTTTTCTATTTCTCTAAAAAACTGTCCATCATCAGATGTTAACCTAGATATTCTGACCATTTGTCCCTTTACAAATCCCCTTTTCTGAAACATGGGATAATTACCATTAAAGTGCAAAACATTATTGGAGAAGATGGACTAACCAGATAATTTTGAACAAAATACCTGCCCTGATCTATCTTTAAATAAAGTGACATCTAGATAGTCAATACTCTCAAATGAATGCTTGAATGTAAATTTAAAAAAAAAACTAGGAGTAGAACCCAAAAAATCCACAAACTCTTCTAATTACACCTGAGTAACTTTGCACAAGATACATATATCATCCAAGAAATGAAAATAGGCTGCTGTATGTTCCATATGGTTGGATGTAAAAAACATATATTATTCTGTTCCTAATGCCATAGTGTGATATTGGCAAAGAGGGGGGCCCAAGCTGCCTCCACAGCAACTCCCTTAACCTGCTTAAAATATTCTCCTTCAAAAAATATATAGTTGCTAAACAGGACGGTCTCAATAAAATCACTCAAGATGTTAACTTCCCCGTTGGAAAGAGAATCCACATCACAAAAGGCCTCACTAAATGAAGCTAACCCTGCATCATGGGGAATACAAGAAAAGAGATCAACCACATCAGCTGTGGCTAAAATGATT
This sequence comes from Protopterus annectens, assembly GCF_019279795.1. NCBI lineage: Eukaryota > Metazoa > Chordata > Ceratodontiformes > Protopteridae > Protopterus > Protopterus annectens. The sequence continues at coordinate 970,344,254 of NC_056744.1, forward strand.
TGATCATCATATAACTCTTGTCTGACATTTTTCAAAAAGTCCCATGACTCTACTAGGAAATATGGAAACTCATTAAAAAAGGTTTTTAACATCCTGTCAATGTAGTAGGCTAAGGGGTGCATTTTGGAACTGGAAGCAGCCACAGTAGGGCACATAGTTGGATCGTCTATACATTTCATGAATAATCTAGCCTCTGCCACCAAACATGACACACTCAGACAATATGCAGATGACTCAACCATCATCTGCTCAGCCCAGTCCCTACCCAAACTGCAAAAAGTCACACAGGAGGCCTTTTCCTCTGTTGAAACTTGATTAGCCGATGCCCAATTAATACTCAACCCAAACAAAACTAAAGTATTCATCTTCCAACCCACCAAACATACTCAAAACAACTCTCACTTTAACATCACAGCAAAAGACAACACCACTATACACCCATCAGAACACACCAAATTGCTAGGAGTGGAAATAGACAATAAACTAAAATTTGACATTCACATATCCATGACCATAAAAAAGTCCACAAAAAACTAGGAGCATTATACAGAAATAACCAACTTCTCACCAAAGCACCAAAGATTTCAGTAGCAAACTCCCACCTTATCTCCACCCTACTTTATGCCTCTCCAATATATACCAACCTAAGGCAATGCGATCTAAACAAGCCAGAGACCTGCTACAACAAAAAAATTGCCAAATTTGCTGCAGGGGCATCCTATCACAGTCACCACAGTCTCTCACTTGCTGAACTGGGCTGGCTTGAACTCCCCTCACCTCCTTCAATGGTATCAACTCACTCACCCACAAACTACTAAACCATCCACTAAAAGTCCCATCCCTTCAGAATCCACTCCAACCCTATCGCACCACCAGACCACTTAGATCCAGCAACAAAAATCACTTGCAGGTCACTAAAGCCAATAACTCTGCTGGAGAAGCACTATTCTCTTGTGCCATAGCCAAATTATGGAACTCCCTCCCACCCCCAATTACCTCCGTACTATCATGCACCCACTTCAAAACTTTACTAAAAGCGCACTTAAAAACATGTTGACTATGCCCTTGCAACTCCCCCTCTAATATCACCCACCCCATCCACCCACTACTTTTCTTTCCACCCCACTAACTACCTTGATTACAGCAAGCACGGATGCTCATAAGCCTAACTGCTTATTATACAGCAGGAACTTCTTATTGTAACAATTGTTAATGTCTATTATGTACGTCACAGATGATAAAGATTTTAGTTGTCTACTGATGTACTATGTTCTTCATCTGTAAATATGTTTGTAATTGTTAATTGCTATGTTGATCAAATTGTTAATTGCTATGTAAATCCAATGTAACTACTGTCTGTATATTTTAACTGTGGAGCTTTTCTCCCTGGGCCACCGCTGAAATTGGACCTACATCCAGTGGGACACTCCCAGTCAACAAATGTAAATAAAATAAATAATTAATAAATACATCTGTTACTTTTGGGATCCCAAAGATGACAGGTGTTTGATGATGGTATCATGTCCCTAAATAAACATTTAAAGGCATAACATTTTTGCGCCCCCCCCCCCGCCAAAGTTGCCAATCTGAAAATATGTGCATATTGTGATACTTCACCAGCAGAGAACCATTTCCCATATGGTATTTTGCCAGATGAAAACTATACTAAGGCAGGGACTGGAGGCTGATTAAACCCACAGCACTGAACTTATACAAAACCTAAATTTAACTGGGAATTTTATTTATTCATTAATCTACTTATTTTGTTGTTTAGTTAACCAGTTAGGTAGACCGGTCCAAAGATCTTTTTCAGCTATGACCTGGGCAGTACAACAGTAAACTATACTGTTTGAACATTCATAGAAAATTGTGCAAAACATTCATTCAACAGTTTGAGATATTTAGAATAGAATGACATAAAGATTGATTATTTGCAGAGTTATTAAACATCATTTTTGCGAGATGAATGCATTCATGTTATAACCTGTAAATCATTAAGTATTAATTTATAAGTATGTACTGCATACAGACAAATGTACACATATACTATGTAATTAAATAAATAAATGGTACTTGTTATACTTCTGAATACACAGTGTACTAAAATAACCAAAAGAGACACATAATAGAAGTTGTGATTTGCGTAGCACAAGACATATATACTGGAACAATAATAAGAGATGCTCTATTAATACACTGGAAGAATATTAATAGATAGTCTCTTTACAGTTTGCTTGCAGAATATTCTGGACTTACATGGCAGAGAAAAAAAGTAAGTGATACCTTGACCAGGCTGTACAAACATGGTCTGCAATTGTTCAGGAGTGATGCGATGCCAAAGCACATATCCAAGTCCTGCATGATTCATAAAGGGACCAATATACAAAGGTGTAACAACATACACAACTGTGTTCCTGAATGAGTCTGAGTAGGCAGGTGGTATGCAAATTAGGCACTGCAGCATAGTCTACATTTTACACTTTGGAGCAGATGCAGGAAGTTACAGGCATGCAACTGTGGATAGAATATATAAAACCCCATAGTCTGGCACCAGATATCCAAGCAATAATGGTATATTGCTCAGTATTATATAGACAAACAACTATAACACCATTACTTGCAGTGACATTTGAGAGAAACATTTACTTCTACTATATTCTAAAAATGACAGCACAGTGAGCAGTACAGTGCATACAAGCACATTGCCTCAGCCACAATTGACTTTCCAACCACACAGTGAAACAGTGGAATACCTGCCAATGGGAGCACTTGGTTGACTAGATACCCCATTACAGTATATGCAAATAATAAGGGACTGCATATAACAGTGCTCTGCCATAGGCAATGGATATGTTTACCAGTGTCTTTCTCATACCTTCTTTAAAGTCTGCCAGCCATCTCCCCACCCTCTCAACATGGCATATACTATAGTGTGCATGTTGTATCTGCAAAGTGATGTCTTTGCAAGCATACTACATATACTCTTCCCTATATCTGCCAATTCTGCATATACTACTGACTTGAGAAACCACTGACTCCTACATGACAGTACAGAGGAAAAAGTATACATAGTATAGTTATGGAGGTATAGAACAATGCTTGGTAACTTCCATGTTTGTTTTTTTTACCTGAAGAATGGAAAAGAGTATTTCTTGGAAATTTTCAAGGCTTGGTAAGACAATTATGCTTTATACTCAGTCTCCAAGTACAAGCCAAAACAACAGAGGAAGTGAGGTAACCTCCTACTGCTCTGCTGTTCCTGTAACAATTGTGGACATGGTACCACCTCGATAATATGCACGGGTTTAGAAAAATTGCTGTTAAGCAACTGCTTTTTGATAATAATTCTAGAGCACAAAAATTTTTAGCACAACAACTCAGTCAACAGAAAGAAGAAAGGGCTGTCACCAAGCTTAGGGAGCCTATAATAAGGAAGATAAAAAAATAGATCCTGTAGAAATATTAGAAATATTTCGGAAATTTTATGAAAGTTTGTATAAAGCAGAGAAATGTGGAAATCAAGAAAAGGTACAAATGGAAATGTTTATTGAAGAATTAAATATGCCAAAGTTAGAGGTAGATGAGGCTCAATTACTAACAGTTAGGATAGGAAGGGATGAGATAAAAATGGCTATGTACAACCAATCTACAGGAATGTCCCCAGGAATAAGTGGTATTCCTGTGGAAGTTTGGAAGTCAGAAGGGAAAAAATGAAAAATATCAGGAAGGTTTTGTTTAACAGTGTTTTAAGAGGAGGAGAAGTATCAGCATCCTGGAAGAAGGCAGTGGTAACAGTAATATCTAAAGAGGGTAAAGATCCAGTGGCTCTCTTAGAGTGTGCTAAACAATGAATAAAGGTTAACATCAATTCTGCTAAAGAAATGCAAAATAAATAAGGCTTACAATAAAGCTTGCTTAAATGTAGGGCTAGAGCTTAGCAATATGTAATGAGCATCCATACTAGGTGACATAGCTCTGACTATATCTATTAATAGACATGCTTTTTTTAAACTCAGCAATACATGCTCTATTATAGGTTCATAGGTAGGTACTAGGCTATCTGCCTGAGGGCATTTATAAGCCTAGCCAGAGTGTGTCAGCTTTTGCTGCCCCATTGATTAATTAACTGATCCTCTGTCAAGCAGACCCAATGAAGTGATCCAGGGGTGTATTTTCTGTTACCCATCCACCCATCAAGGTTTCTTTTGAAGAGTGTTAGTAAGGGGCTCTGCCTAATGTAGTTAGGAATTTTCTTCCAAAGCATGGGGAGTCTCTGTGATAGGAATCTATCCCTCCAGCATGTTCTATTTATTGTTGTGGTGAGGTTTAGCTCACTAGAGCGCGTGGCTCACAGTGACTTGGATTTCTTTAGTTGGAGCATGTCCATCAGTTCTGAGTTGGACATGGCTTTGTAAGTCAGGCAGAGATCACCTCTGAGTAAGCGATATGCCACTGAGTACAGCTGAAGTTTTTCCAGTCGGGCTGCATAGGACATGTTTGAGGCCAGTAATCCTCTTGGTGAGGTACTTTTGTGGTATTTCCAGCTGTTGGAAGTGTCTTGTGAGGTACATCCCAAATGGGGCATTGTACTCAATAATGGGTCTGATGAGTGACGAGTAGAGGGGCACTATAACCTCTTTATTTCTAGATGTGAACCCTTTAGTAATTAGATGGGCTACATAGAAGGATTTCCTAACTACTTTGGCAATATGATTGTCAAAGGAGAGATTACTATCTACCTAGGTCCCCAGATCTCTTATTACTTCTTCTGTATTAAGGGGGCTGCCACCTATGTGGTAATTCATGGGTGTTTTGTTTTTCCCTAATGGGATGACTATGCATTTTTTGGCATTTAGCTTGAGACCATGACATTGACACCAGCTGTCCGTCTCAGTAAGGCCCTTTTGGAGAATGTCCGTGTCAGCTGGAGAGTCAATTATGGCTCCCAGTTTGCAGTCATTGGCGAACTTGGTTAGCCATAGTTCTCCTGTGTTTGCCTGTATTTCTGAGAAGTATATGCCGAACAGTAGGGGTCCCAGGACCGAGCCTTGTGGGACACCACTTGTGACTGGTTTAGAGTCGGACCTGGAGCCCACTATTCTTACCATGTAAGTTCTGTCTGTAAGCCAGTTGGCAACCCATCTCGTGATATAGGGGTTTATGTTCAGGCTGGTGAGTTTTTCTATAATTCCCGAGTGGAGAATGGTGTCAAAAGCCTTGGCGAGGTCAAGGTAGGCTGTGTGAACTACCTTCCCCTCATCTATGGTCTTGCTAACTGTCTCAAAGACATCAACCAGGTTTAGTAGACATGATCTGCCCTTAACAAAGCCGAACTGGGTCGGGTCAAGTGTTTGGAGGCTCCCAATGTTTTTGTTAATGACTTCCATGATGATGCACTCCATAGCCTTGCAGACCAGGCTAGCCAGGCTTATGGGGCGATAGTTACCAGAGTCAGTTGTGGCCCCTCCTTTGTGGAGTGGAATAACCATTGCTGTGTGCCATTCTATGGGCATGTAGCCTGTCGAGAGGCTGAGGTTGAACAGTATGTTTAGGTGGGGGGTTAGTTCGTTCTGTAGTTCATGCAAGATGCAGCCTGGGACACCATTTGGCCCCATTGACGCTGTGCTTTTGGCTTTTGACAGGGCTGTTTTCACCTGTGCGTCTGTGATTTCTGGGACACTACACTTTAACGGTATTGTTGTGGGCCCTTTTGGGGGTGAGAGGGGGGTGAAGTTTGCACTGAATCTATCTGCCAGGATCTTGGCAATATCAGTGGGTTCAGTATATTCCGTGCTATTTTGCACTAGCTCAGAGCATATCTGGGAGTTGCCACTTAGATTCTTGACATAGCTAAAGAAGGCTTTGTGGTTATCTTTCAAATCCTTGGCTATTTTTCTTTTGAAATTAGCCTTGGAGGATTTTATGAGGGACCTTAGTTTCTTACTGATACTGATCAGGAATGTCTTTCCTTGGGATTTGCTTTTTTTCTGAACTAGTTTCCTCCTTCTATTGTATAGCCTGTTTATGACAGGGGTCCACCAAACTGGTTTCCTTCTCTTAGGGGAGTGAGTCTTGGTTTGGCTAGGGATGGCACGATCCATGCATCCTTGCAGGTGCTCATAGAGTGCATTTGTAAAGGTTCCTGCATCTTAGACACTGTTATCCTTTAGCATGAGGGCTGTGAAACTTACCACCTCTGTCTTAAGTAAGGTGAAGTTTGCTATAGAAAAGTTTTTCACTGTGGTTTCCTTGGTTGGAGGTGGTGGTGTGGTGTGGACATCCAGAGTGATTAGTTTATGGTCTGATCTAACCAGTGATGGGTTGACCTCTGGTGTGGAACATGTGTCACCCATGTTGGTGATGACCAGGTCCAATATGTTTTCACCTCTGGTAGGGGAGTTTACCAGCTGATCCAGGGCATTTGAGTTAATAAATTCCAGGAAGCTCTGGACCTGGGAGTTTGTACTTGAGTAGTTTTCCCAGTTAATGGTAGGGTAATTGAAATTGCCCAATATCAGGGTGTTCCGTAGGACCTTCATGTTTTCCAATGTCTCCAGAAAGGTGGAGTGGTGGTCCTAGTTCATGGAGGGTGGTCTGTAGCAGGCCACAATTTGCATTGCAGATTTGCCTGATGTTAGTTGCACATGGATGATCTCAGAGGTATCATGCTGCGCCACTAACCTGGAGGTGTAGGTATCCTTGATGAATATGGATACACCCCCTCCTTTTGTGTTTCGGTCCATGTTCTGTGGCCGAAATGTGTGGTATGAGTTGTAGCCCGGTAGTGCTGGGGTGCTCTGTGGAGCCTTGAACCAGGTTTCAGTTACTGTACAGATGTCGACGTTCTCCATACTGAGGAGTGCTTCGAGCGCATGCATTTTGAGATTTAAACTCCTGGTATTGAGTAGCATAACCCTCATTTTTTTTCATTTGTGCTGTTTACAGAGGTGGGTTTGACTTTTGAGCCTTGCCTAAAAAAAGACACTATGGGGACAGCAAGAGCCTTGGCCAGTATTCGAAATCCTAGGGGTGACAGGTGCAAGCAATCTCTTGTGAAGCAATGAGGCCTGTCGAGCATGTCGTCCCAGGCTGACAGACACTGTATCCCCTTTGAATGATACCAGAAGATTAGCCAATTGTTGAAATTGATATTTTTTTTCTTTATACTGTGGTATCATTCTTGGTGAGGGCAGGATGCTACTCATGGTCAGGGTCATACCAGCCCGGGCTACATGATCAGAGAGCTCTTCCATGTGTCTTTTCATGTAGTCCAGGGAGGTACGTCTCAGGTCATTCACACCAACATGAACAATGTCATATTTGTACTTGTTCTAGAGTGACCTGAGTGATTGTGTTATGTGACGGATTCTGGCTCCCAACAGGCAGCTAACAGTAACCTTCTCCTTGTCCAGCCTAGTGAGTGGGACGTCAGTGTGCCTGACTATAGAGTCACCTATTACTAGTGTGTTAGGTATGTTATTTCGCCTTAAGGGCTGTGATTCTGCGGCACACTGATTTTGTGTTTCATGTGTCGTCTGGTTTGTGATGGGAGGTGCAGGTTTTTTGGGTGTCTACTTTGGAGGTCTGTGATGCTTTTGCAGGTTTTTATTTAGAGCCTCCAAGTATGATTTTGTGTATTTTTTGCCAGTGCTGGTTTAGTATGTCTATATGAGGCTGGAGGTCTGGTGCATGTGTTAACCTTCGCCTCATGACTGCTTGTTCCAGTCTTGGGTGGAAAAAGCTTACCCTCTAATTTAGCTATATAATTGCATCTCTCGCATATGTTAATGTTTTGTGGTAGGAGGAGAGGATTGTCTGTGTAAATGAGGCAGTTGTAACATTGCCTCAGGATACCCAGATTCACCAGCTGGACTGGAGAGTATACCTGACATTGCCCTTTGGTCATGTCTGAATAGTAGGGTGAGCTGTTTAGTTGCTTAGTTGGTGAGGGGTGAATAATGAGCCTTGCCCTGCTGGACAATCAAGAGTCGGGGTATATTAGTGCTTGCTATTAGGTCTGAGCAAGTGCTGGATTGTAGGATGCTTTTTAAGTGCTTAGGTTGAGAGACTACTTTCAAGGGAAAAACTGAAGAGGAGACTTGGTGGAGCCGGGATATATTTAGCCCTAGCTAATTGGCACTGCCCAGACATGCAAAACTGTGCAAACGCAGTTTTTACAGCAGGGAAATGAAAGAGATAGAAATTAGCCCAAAATGGCCCACAAACTACTAACTTCTGGGCTGGAACCACTCCTCCAGGGACAGATGGCTGCTCAAAGCTCCCTCTCTCACAGGTGAACAGAGAAACCTCCCTCTATCCAAGTAAGGTATGGGCAACTCAGAAAATTGCAACAGCCCTGAATTCAACACTAGCCAGAAAACTGGACTATACTAGCTTAGAAAGGTGGGAAACAAGGATTTTTTTTTTGAAAAGATAAGGCAAAAACAGTAAAACATACACTTAAAACAGCTTTAGATGACTACAAGCAATCAGAAAAGGCTTTTAAACAAATTACCCAATTAACCAGTAAAAACATCTCAATACTGAGCCCTGTTCCTGTAGTCTTCAATCAGACAAGTTCTAACTGCACACTCCTGCCACTGGGGTGCAGAGGAACCTTCTCCAAAAAAGAAGGCCTGGATTAGTGCTCAAGTTATACAAACAAAGCTAGATTCAGCAGGCCTGGATCTAGTCTATGCTACAGCAAACATGGTGCACCAATTTCAGTAAGAAACAGTTCAAGGGACTATAAGTCTTTAACCAGAAATTCCCAGCTCAGAAGGGCAGAGTCCAGCCTCTCCTTCCACAAGAGTGCAGACCATGAACCCTATTAATGTAAAATAACTGGCCTGAAGCCCAAGTGCTTAAACCAGAACTAATACACTTTTTGAATAACAAACACTGAGCCCTCAATCAGCAGTTCCCAACTTAGAAGGATGTAAGCTACCTGTCCTGCCACAACAGTGCAGACCACAAACCTTCTTAAGGTAAAACAACTGGTCTGAAGCCCAAGTGCTTAAACCAAAAGGCTTAGATTGATAGCTACACTTTAATTAGGTTACTACTAAGCAGTAATAATTACAATCAAATACCTTTAAGAAGGCCTGGATTAGTGCTCAAGTTATGCAAACAAAGCTAGATTCAGCAGGCCTGGATCTAGTCTATGCTACAGCAAACAAGGCGCACCAATTTCAGTAAGAAACAGTTCAGATATGCAGGCACTATAAGCCTTTAACCAGAAATTCCCAGCTCAGAAGGGCAGAGTCCAGCCTCTCCTCTCACAAGAGTGCAGACAATGAACCTTCTTAATGTAAAATAACTGGCCTGAAGCCCAAGTGCTTAAACCAGAACTAATACACTTTTCGAATAACAGACACTGAGCCCTCAATCAGCAGTTCTCAACTTAGAAGGATGTAGGCTACCTGTCCTGCCGCAACAGTGCAGACCACAAACCTTCTTAATGTAAAACAACTGGTCTGAAGCCCAAGTGCTTAAACCAAAAGGCTTAGAATGATAGCTACACTTTAATTAGGTTACTACTAAGCAGTAATAATTACAATCAAATACTTTTAAGAAGGCCTGGATTAGTGCTCAAGTTATGCAAACAAAGCTAGATTCAGCAGGCCTGGATCTATTCTATGCTACAGCAAACAAGGTGCATCAATTTCAGTAAGAAACAGTTCAGATATGCAGGCACTATAAGCCTTTTACCAGAAATTCCCAGCTCAGAAGGGCAGAGTCCAGCCTCTCCTCCCACAAGAGCGCAGACCACAAACCTTCTTAATGTAAAATAACTGGCCTGAAGCTCAAGTGCTTAGACCAGAACTAATACACTTTTAGAATAACACACACTGAGCCTTCAATCAGCAGTTCCCAGCTTAGAAGGATGTAAGCTACCTGTCCTGCCACAACAGTGCAGACCACAAACCTCCTTAATGTAAAACAACTGGTCTGAAGACCAAGTGCTTAAACCAAAAGGCTTAGAATGATAGCTACACTTTAATCAGGTTACTACCAAGCAGTAATAAATACAATTGAATACATTTAAGAAGGCCTGGATTAGTGCTCAAGTTATGCAAACAAAGCTAGATTCAGCAGGCCTGGATCTAGTCTATGCTACAGCAAACAAGGCACACCAATTTCAGTAAGAAACAGTTCAAATATGCAGGCACTATAAGCCTTTAACCAGAAATTCCCAGCTCAGAAGGGCAGAGTCCAGCCTCTCCTCCCACAAGAGTGCAGACCACAAACCTTCTTAATGTAAAATAACTGGCCTGAACCCCAAGTGCTTAAACCAGAACTAATACACTTTTCGAATAACAGACACTGAGCCCTCAATCAGCAGTTCCCAACCTAGAAGGATGTAAGTTACCTGTCCTGCCACAACAGTGCAGACCACAAACCTTTTTAATGTAAAACAACTGGTCTGAAGCCCAAGTGCTTAAACCAAAAGGCTTAGAATGATAGTTACGCCAAGCAGTAATAAATATAATTGAGTACTTTTAAGATGACGCAAAAGCAAAATAAAATAGGAAGAAACACAAATACAGTAAAAGCAGATGAAAAAAGTGCAAATTTTTTTTTTTGAGTGAACAAATGAGATGGGCCCAGGAGGAGTATCCAAATGCAAATTTACAAGAGGGGTGGGCAGTTTCAAAGCCACCAAGATTAACACCAAAACAAAAGCAGGGAGGGGAACGAACTGAAAAAAAACAGAGCCACAACTTCCAGCTAGATAGTATTCAATGCAACACAAATAAATCAATTTAAATGCTGTATTATTTGAAAAAAGTGCAGATAAATATTTACTTAAATTCACTTATACATCCAGTTGATTTGATTTCATGTTGGTCTTATCTGGCCAAAGCTCAGAGTTTAAGCAGAAAATAATCCAAAATGTACCACTTATATAAGGCAGGAACCGAATAACAATGAAGTAAACTACCTCCACTTATCACTGGCTATTCAAGAATTCTAACAAGCATTAACTGAAAAAACAGAGCCACAACTTCCAGCTAGATAGTATTCAATGCAACACAAATAAATCAATTTAAATGCTGTATTATTTGAAAAAAGTGCAGATAAATATTTACTTAAATTCACTTATACATCCAGTTGATTTGATTTCATGTTGGTCTTATCTGGCCAAAGCTCAGAGTTTAAGCAGAAAATAATCCAAAATGTACCACTTATATAAGGCAGGAACCGAATAACAATGAAGTAAACTATCCCCACTTATCACTGACTATTCAAGAATTCTAACAAACATTATCTGAAAAAACAGAGCCACATCTTCCAGCTAGATAGTATTCAATGCAACAGAAATAAATCAATTTAAATGCTGTATAATTTGAAAAAAGTGCAGATAAAGATTTACTTAAATTCACTTATACGTCCAGTTGATTTGATTTCATGTAGGTCTTAGCTGGCCAAAGCTGTTTCCTAAAAAAAAAATGTTCTCCTACAGTATCAGCAAAGAAGTTGACAGATGAATGGACATGGCTTTTTATAAAATCAATAGTACATGCTTTTCTACAAGATGTTTCCTTAAAAACATGTTTGTCACAATATTAAAAAAGTTTGAAGTAATTCTTCACAGATGAATGGACGTAGTCAACAGAAAAAAAAACAATTTGTAAATGCTTTCCAACAAAACATTTCCATAAAAAACAAGTCTGGAAAGCAAAGCATCAGCAGAACAGATGTTGCCATATAAAGCCCAAAAAAGATACCAAGAAGAAAAACAGGATCTAAAGTGCGTGAGAAGAACAGTATAAATAGACTGTAAAAATTCAGCTGTGTCAGAGGTATTTGTAGGAACGCACTTGTTCTGAGGTATTGGGTAGAAGAATTATCAGCAATGCTGATCGGGAAGTAAAACTTTGAAGATCTATGCTACAAGTTGTCACAGCAGTACGTGTCGTTTGTTATAAAAATAAGTTATTTATTAGTAACTGTGCTTATAGTAAAATAATATTGTGCTGCAAAGTATATTTCTTTATCAGTGTACAGTTGCAAGGCTCAGTGCCTTAAACAGACTGTAGATGCAGTCATACAAACCTCTGTGTAATAACCAGATTCCGATTCAGTAGTAAACAGCCAGCAAGACGTTTTGTCTTAAGAGGACTTTGGTTTCAGTACAGTAAGTACAGCACAGCAGCAACATAATAAGTAATTTTGCAGGATCCAGCTTCATACAGGCCCATTTCAATATTAAACCATGATTATAAAGTGTTTATGTTTATAATGGCTAAAAGAATTGCTAAAGTTATACCAAAATTGATAGATATGGATCAGTGTAGTTTTGTGGAGGGGAGGCAAACATTTGACAATATTAACAGAATATTGATGATCCAGAGGGAAGCATAATGTAAGAAAATACCACTTTTGTTGGTGGTTCTTGATACAGAGAAAGCATTTGATAGAGTAGACTGGGATTTCATGAGCAAGGCAATGGAAGCATTTGATTTCCCTGCTACAATTATAAGATTGATTAGAAGTATATATGAGGGGTTGGAGGTGAAAATTAAAGTGGTAGGGGTCCTCTCTGATAAGGATAAAACTGAGCAGAAGAACCAGGCAGGGGTGTCCTCCTTCCCCTTTGTCATTTGCATTATATTCAGAACCATTGATAAAGAAAATAAGGAACTCATTAATTCAAAGATATAATTGGTATGGCAGTTAAAAATAGCCGACTCTATTTGCAGATAATATTATTTTACACCTGACAAAACCAGAAAAGGACATTTCAGTGTTGTGGAACATTTTAAGAAAGTTTCAAGTCTTTTCCAGATACAAAATGAATGAAGATAAAACAAAGGCAATAGCTGTAAAATTTGTACCTACACACAAACAGGTTCAGCAATATCTATATTTATGGGGGCATAATAAAATTAAGTACTTAGGAGTATGGATTAAAAATTATTCTGGTGTGGTAGCTAAAGATATGTAGGAAGAGACTAAACAAAAGATAATACAAAAACTGAGAAATTGTGTGCTCTGTTATAAGGAGCAGTTAAACAAATTAGTCCCTTTAGTCTGATAGACAGGTCAGGCATATTTTTGTCAACCAGAGGAGAATTTGTGGATAGCAATTAATAAAGAGTTGAAGGGTTTGTTTTGGGAAGGGAAGACAGCAAGGGTCAAGTGGGATAAACTGATTCTTCCAATAGAACAAGGCAGACTAGGATTACCCAATTTGAGGTGCTATTTTAGAGCAACAGTTAAGTTAAAGCTTTTATACATAGCACAACCAGAAAACTATAATTCAAAGTGGAAATAACTGATGATAATACAGGGAGGAAGCTCAAGAAATAAGGAAATGTTGGTATTCTGGATGCAGACTCTTAAGGAGAACAACAAAAATCATGCAGAATATTTTATTCATAAAATAGCAGAGAGTATTCTAAGAACTAAATCAGCACAAGAATGTAGAAAAGAGATTTTGCCAATAGGGATTACTGTGGTTAGGGATACAAATAATAGGCAAGAGGGGGTTGGAATTTATTGGAGAAAACTGGCAAAAATAACCAAGGTATTGAGCGCAAATATCTAGAAAGGGAAATGTAATAGAATGACATGAGGCCAAGAATTTATTTGGACTACAGGTTAGAGATTGCTTTCCATATCAAGGATTGATATCAGAGTATAGGCAAAGAGAAAAAAATAAGGTGTTCCTGAATGAAAGACCAGTACTGGTAGAGTTTTTAATATAATTTAGAACACAAGCTGCTGTTAAAAAAGGAGTACTTAGGAAAGCATATACAATATTGCATGATAATTATAAGACTCAATCAGAGGAGCTTAGAAGGTATTGGGAAGACAGATTGGATAAGCAATTCACAAAGAGACAATGGGGGATATATGTATATCTCCCAAATATGCAACAAAGTCTAGAAGATTTAGGATCTTTGCCTGAAAGTGTTTACGCAGATAGTTTTATACCTTTCCTATTCTCTTAACTAGTATTGACATGGTTTAAAATTGAATCTAACTCTGAAAGATCTTTACCTTCTTTGAGTAGTACGGCCACCATAGCTTTCTTCCAAGATGCTGGTACTTCCCCCACGTTTTAATTTTTTTAAACAAAACATTCCAGGTCTTTAGCACTTTCATTCATCCTGACTTCCAAATTTCTACAGGAAATATGTCTGCTCTTGGAGACGTCTCTGTTATTTGATTATACATGACCATTTTTGCCTCATCTCTTCCTGTCTTATCTATTAACTGCTTAGCCTCATCTTCCTCTAACCTTGGCATAATTATGTCTTCCATAAATATTTCCATTTGTGTCATTTTTTTGTTTCCTCATTCCTCTGTTTTACACAAACCTTCATAAAATGTATGAAAAATCTCTAAAACCTACTTAGAATCTATGGCTATTTTTCTATTTATAGGCTGCCTAAGTTTGGCTGCAATTATTTCTATTTCTTACTTTCTACATTATTGTTATAAACATTTTTGCACTCTGCAGTGGTTATCAAAAATAGCTTCCTAACAGCAACCTTTCTAAACTCATAGATACTAGCAAAATACTCACTTATTTTACATTAAGCACTCTATAGTTATGCCTCTCTTTGCTCCATGAGATTCCACCAATAGCTCTTCTGAAATAATTTCTATCTTCCCTAATAACTCTAGATCATATCCAATATTTGTTGTGTCTTTCGGCTTTTCCCGGTTAGGGGTCGCCACAGCGGAACTCCGGTCCGCTAATGATTGGTAGTTGACTTTTACGTGCCGTGTTACCAGCCCTGACGCGCAACCTTCAACGAAGGTACGCCCATTCATGCATGTCTGCATGCAGAAGACGCTCTAGCTGAGAATCAAACCGGACAGCGTCTTACTGTGAGGCGACAATGCTACCATAGCACCACCACCACGGACAGATTATATCCAATACTAATTCCCTGAATTCCTCTCTTTTTAATAAACGTGTAGTAAGGTTCCAACAGCTCATCTTTACATCATTATCCTGCATCTTTATTTTAGTTTTACTGATGCATGATTTAATATAGTTATTGCATGGGTCTCAAGTTTTCAATTAAGTATACATGTGATAGAAATGAAGATACTAAAGGCTTATTTTAAACAGTATTAAAAAGAAATAAATTGAAACCCAAAACCATTTAACAGAAACAGGACTCTGTCAGAATAGTTTAAGCCTTTTACCTCACTGCCTAATCAAGCAATTACTTTACTGGCGTGTTTGTCTAAACATCTACTTTCTTCCACCAGGAGACCAGTGGGATATAAATCTGACTGGTGACTGGACTTCCAGTGAAGCTCTTTTTCATAGCAGTTTATTGGAAGAGTACAAGTAATTTCTTGTACATTTGATTAAGAAAAACAATATAAACATTTGACACTTCTAATCATTCAGGAAGAATGGTAAATTACTCCTAGCTATGCATTAAATTATTAGGGTCCTACTATATGAAAGTATGTGATTTATGCTAGACTCCTACATTCCAATCTTATCTAAACTTAACAGATCTGGTTATACACCAGCGCATACTCTTACATTTCAAGAATCTTGTGATAACACAAAGCAATTATAGTTTTAACATTTGTGCTAGAACAATTAACTATTCTTTTATGCTATCTTTCATTACCATACATAGTAAGTATATGCAAAATGAAAACTTAATACAAAATGGAGTAGGGGGAACTATTCTATATTTGCACAACAGATATTGATTGCTATCAGTTCACCTTTTTTAATGCTGTTTTATATGGACTTATAAACAGTGAATCATTAACTACTACAATACATTCTTGAACTGAAGAAAACAGTCAAGCACAGCAAATCTTTAGCATTAAAAATTCACATGTACTCAGAAACAAAATAAATATTAAGAAAAGAATTGCTCCTTTCCAGCCTGTAAGCAAACTACCTAACCATTTAAACCTAGAGTCATCATACCTGGGTCTTGTAATTTCTCCCACCTTTTATATAACCTGTAGATGTTTTTCATAGAGTCACAGTTATCTGGAATATACTTGCAACATTCTGATCCATTTAGATTGTATGTACCCCTTTCCATTGTTAACAAGTAATTTATGGCCACCTTGTTTTGTAGCACTACTGCACACATATCTGTCACTTCTGCTGTGATATCTGTAACAGCACCGTATGTAGTGTTGACCAGTGAACCTTTTCTAGGTTCTCAGATTGCATTAACTGCACCATGCTAAGAAGATATACTTGATCCTGAAATCATACTATCTCCAAGTCCAGGTTTCCCAGTTATTTTTATTGCTTTTGTGATGCCCCTGCACTGGCCCAGTAATCAAGGAGCCTCAATCCTCCACTGGCAACAGTACAGAAGGTACACACTGGGAGGATGACAAGTACACACACAGTAAAGTGCAATTTCCCTTAAGAGCACACAGAGATCAGAGTCAGTCTGGGCTCTTTCTCCAGATCCCCAATAAGACTCCTTACTGGCACAGCTATAGGGTTGAGATCTCAGCTGAGTGGTTAAACCAAGATCTCCAGCATCCTCTCTGTCCAACCAGTGCTTCGTGTCACTACCCAAATAGCTGACATACACACACACCTTGAGATTGGCTTTATATACAAACACACACACCTGGGAAAGGTGACCACAGATTTACTAGCTATGCTGCCTTCTGCCCAGATTATAAGGTAGTTTTCACTGCAACCAGCCAACTGCTATCAGCTACTTTAAGGCCCTTAACAAAGGGTGTCAAATTCTACTATGTAATGTTACTATTAATCCAAATGGTAGTCTGACCAAGAGCAATGATATTTAGGAGTGGCCTGTACAGTATCATCAAATAGAGATGCAAGTACTCTCAGAGCTTAAATATCTTTAAATAGGCCAGCCACAATTAAAAGGTTTAAATATATTTAATAATAAATAATAAAAGAACATGACAATACTCAGTAAGTAATCAGTTGCATCAGAGTTCAAAATCACAGGAAATATTTAAAACAACATTGCAGGACAGTCTCATATAAAGAAAGAAAACATCTATGCTATACTTTACTATATTCCTATCTGAATCTAAAAGAGTTACTATACCCTAAACTTTTACTTACAGCAAGGCAAGTGCAGAAGGTGAGTGGATGTTTCCAGCTGATGTTAGGTCAAAGCCAAAATACAAAATGCCTCGTCTCTCTCTGAGAGAGCTCTTAAATTAATATCAAATATTAGCTTGGATGACATCACTTTTTGTCACTTGACTTCAGTTCCCAAGCTAAACCCCCTTTGTTAGAAACTTACAGAATTTTTGCATTTCCCTGTGAAAAATACATATCTCTCAGATCTCTGCAGATCCTGGAAGCCATAAAACAATAAACACTTCTACATCTTAAACCTAGTAGTTACTTCTCTTTCAAGATGGTACAAAAGACTTCTAGCTCTAGATATTGTGTCTGCTACTGCACTGAAACTGAGAGATAACATCTCTTTTATTATGTGGTTATGAAACAATTTAATTTCAACTATTTTCTCTGATATTTTTCAAGTTAACCTCCTGTGTTACAGTTTCCATTAAACATATACATCTAAACAATCACAATAGTACAGGTACATTCCTGTTCTATTCCAATAGGGCATGCTGTGGTTACATTTTAGCTCAGTACTTTACATACACTTCTGTATAAATCATATCAATATTCACAAATAACATAGAATTATTTACAAAATTCCAGATATCTGAGCTTGCAGTATTTCATGTTGTCGCAGATTTACATGGTTTATTGTTTCTGGTTTTACTGCCCTTCACCTATGGCTTATTTTTAATCTGGTAGTATTTTCAATTATATATATAGCTGGAAGTAGATAGCTTACAAAACAGGGTCCTGACCAGTCTACTTGCAACCATTTATAGGTTTTAGTCCCACATTCACAATTGTGTGCAGAGCTCATTGTTAATGGAGCTACCTATACTGAGCCAGAAGGTGTACCAAACCTACTGTCTGACAAATTCAGCTCCAGTATTACTCCTCTCTCTCCTTCAACCATCCCTCAGGAAATGCCATCAAATATAACTCGCCCTGCTATCACTAGAGAACAGATCCTTAATGCTCTCTCTCTAAGTCCAAGAACACTGAAGCATTGAGCCCAGACAATATCCCAGGATGTTTTCTAAATAGAGTGAAACATGACCTATCAGGCCGTCTGGAATTGCTATTTAACTGAAGCCTCCAAACAGGCTTCATGACTCATAAACGGGAAACAGCAACAGTCATCTGTCCTTACAAAAAGAACCATCTACAGAAACTACTGATCCATAAGATTCACTAATCTCATATGCAAAGCCATGGAAGGAATTATCATGGAAATGATCAATAATGACATAGGAAACCTTCAGACATTGGACCCAACCCAATTTGGTTTCATCAAGAGCAAGTCATGCCTGATGGACTTCTTTGAGAAGGTCAACAAAGCAATAGATGAGGGCAAAATATTTCACACTACCTAACTTAACCAGACCAAGGCATTTACATAATACCCCATTTGGGCATTGTAGACAAACTCAAGAGATTAGGTACAACCCCTTATGTCACTCAGTGGATAACTGGCTCACAGACAGGACCCAGGAAGTTAGAATTGGAGAGTCCACCTCTACAAAGAGGCCATTCACAAGTGGAGTCCCTCAAGTTTCAGTCCTTGGATTGATCCTTTTTGGCATTTACTTTTCTAAAGTGAAGGCCAATGTCAATATCCTCTGGCTGACTAAATTTGCAGATGATTGCAAATTAGGAGCTGTCATTGAATCCCCCACTGACACAAATGTTCTCCAGGAAGGGCTGACACAGACAAATAACTGGTGCCAGACCCATGGACTAAAACTAAATGCCAATAAATGGATAGTAGTATCATTCAGGAACTCATCCACCCGTGGTAGCTATCATATTGATAACACATCCCTAAGAGTTGACCCAGTAGTCAGGGACTTGGAGACACACATAGACAGTGATCTAGCCTTTGACCATCATGTATCTACTGTAGTGAGGAAATCATTCTATGTTGTGTAACTTATAAACAAAGGTATGGCATATAGGTCCAAGGAAGTCATTGCTCCACAGTATTCAGCATTAATCAGACCTATCAATGAGTATGATGCCCCCTTTGGTATGTACCTAATCAGATATATCCAACAACTGGAACAGACACAGAGGTTCCTCACTAAAAGAATACAGGGTGTAAGTATGTAAGTAACATGTCCTGTGCATACCACATCAAGGTCCTATCCTTGTAGTCTGTCTCCACAGGCTGTTGAGGGGAGATCTATGCCTGGCATACAAGCATTGCCAGACCCCACTCTGATGGACCTCCTGTATATCTGAACAAACAGCACCAGAATTACCCATTCTAAAGGTTTAAACCTTGTCTGTGATATAAATAGGACTAGCTGGAGAGACAGGCATGAATCCCAGAGACTCTGAAACAGGCTCCTCATCCATGTGAAGCAGAATTGTATCCAAATAAAGCTTTTACATGCAATACTGACTGAATAATATGTATATTAAGATACACATCAGTTATTTTATATTGGAGAAACTTCTAGATCTTTTAAAATACGTCTGCAAGAACATATTAGAGATATTAAGAACAAAAGGCTGGAAAGTCCATTGGGTGCACATTTTAAGCAGTTTCATAATGCAAATCCTGATTGATTTGGAAAATGTTAGTTTAAATTTAGGGAAATGTGTTGATATTAAAAATAAATTATTGTATAAAGAAACTTTATTCATTT
Organism: Protopterus annectens; assembly: GCF_019279795.1. Lineage (NCBI taxonomy): Eukaryota > Metazoa > Chordata > Ceratodontiformes > Protopteridae > Protopterus > Protopterus annectens. The sequence goes on from NC_056744.1 coordinate 970,363,988, forward strand.
AAAAATATAATACTTTGGAGCCATTAGTCTTGAATAAGGAATGTAACTGGAAGTATATGATTAGGTAATTGTATGTGTTAATTGTTTAATTGCTTTTTTGTGACTATTTAAACCACTCATTTTGAAGTACTCTTTTACTCTTTGAAGGCTTTTGGCCAAGGCGCTAAGTCTAGTGAATAAATTTATTTTGTGGAGTTTGTGGTTGTTCTTTTGGTGTTCAGTTCTTTATTTTTCTGTTTGGTTGTATATATTAGTTGCTAACTTAAGATACTTTATACTGACCTTGGTGCACCAGTTTATCTTGACCTACTGTTTTTTTTTTTTTTCTCGTTTTCTTTTCCAACAATGTACACTAATGATCCCAACATTGAAATAACAACATAAGGACCTTCTCAGTTACTGTTCCAGGGACCTGTTCGCAAAAAAAAAAACATTTAATCATTACTCTACCCTGGCTGGAACTGTACAGTAAGTTCTGATGGTTCTTATAAACTTTTTTGCAGCAAACTTGCTGATGTCTGTCAAAGACATTTTTGATTGTTGTAACCATGCATTAATGCTGTGCTACTGTAACTTCAAGACTAGAAATTGGTGTATCAGGGTCAAATGGAAAATGCACTGACATCTGCCTGTCATCAACTCATATGTTGTAATATTTGTCTTAGCACTTGATGATGTTCTGATTCCTAACAGAATACCTGGAAGATGTTGAACATAGTTCCCTTTCCTAGACAGGCCTTTTTTAACCTTTCTTTAAGAGTTCTGTTCATTCTTTCTACAATTCCATTTAACTGAGGATGGCATGGCATATGAAATCTCTGCTGGATCCCCAGTAGATTGCAAATCTCTTTCATGACTGGACTGGAGAATTGTAGACCATTAGCTGATTCTATTGATCCACTACCAAATTTCAGAATTTCAAAACATCGAACCTCTGATTAGCGAAGCCCAGTGGATTGAGGTTTTGAAATATCGAAACTAAAAAAAAAAATCTAAAACGTTAAAACTTATAATTTCACATTTTAGCCCCCCCCTGCACCCCCACACCCCCTGCTAGTTAAATATACTAACTCTGACATCGCACTACAGTGAAGAGAACAGTAAAGTTCTCACTCTGCACTATATGGCGATCTCCATTGACAAGTTTCGATATTTCAAAACCTCGATCCTATGGGCTTCAATAATCAGATGTTCAATGTTTTGAAATGTTGAAATTTGGTACTGGACCCAATTCTATTATCTTAGGCCAACCCCACTGTAAAAACATATGTGTCCACAGAGCTGGTGCTGTGTTTTTTTTGTTTTTTTTTTGCTGCAGAATTTTGGGTCAATATCAATTCAACCCACTTTCAAAATGTATCCACAACCAGTAAGCATTTGTACCCTACCTTCGCAAGGAGCCAATGGTCCTGCACAATCTATCTGAACACTGTACCATGGTCCCTCTGATATTGGAACTCTGTATTAATTGTGTTCTGTTACAGGATGAATTTATCTGTAAACACAGTATACATTCCTTTTTCAGAGTTCTTTCAGAATGTAGTTGCCAATATTTGTGTTTTAGTATCGGCCATAGTTTTTCTGCTTACATGTGTCCCAGAATCCGGTTACTATATTTTAGCATTTGCTTAACTAGAGGAGCCAGTACACATGGCAAATTTTGACCTCTCTGAGTCTCAGACACATAAATCTCTACTCCTGGAACGAGAGGCAATATTTTACACCTACTGAGTTCATCTGCTTGACTCTGAGAATTCTGTAAAAACATTAGATCTTCAGCAACATCGGGTTTCTATGTGTCTGTGCATATTAACGTTATTGATCCTGACTTTTGGTGTAGAATATTAAGGTGTCCTTGCTTTTGCTGCAGCATCTGCAGCTGCATTCGCCTGATAATGAGGGCTTGTCTTCCACAGGCTGCTGTGCTTTACCCTTGCCCACATTCCATTTGAGAAGGCACTGTTGTCCCAACTCAAAACAATTGTCTCTGTGGTCTGTCTGTTGTAGTGGCTTGACGTTACTGTCCACAAACCCCTTCTAGTCCAAACTGCTAACTGTATGACAAAATCTATCGCTACATACAAACTAACACTGATGATGTTTGCTCCCCTATCCTCTTATTTTGCCATTTGCAACACATGTAACACTGCCTCTAACTCTGCTGTTTGTCCTGACATGTATCCTGGTAATTTAACTGTGTACAACTGTGGTGTACTCCCATAAACAATAGACACTGCAAACCCTGTCTTTTAACTTCCTTCATCCCAATATCTAGCTCCAGCCACATAAAAGCGTTTGCTCTTTGTATACATTTCTTCAGAAAATGGAGACTTTGAGGCTTTCAGAATTTCATCCTGACAACTGTAGGGATTTCCATTATACAAATGTTGTGATAAATAATAGTTTCCACTGTTACATTTCTCTGTTCAAATTCAATCAGCCATTTGGCAAATCTTGCCTGGCTGATCACCTTGTGATCTGTAGAGCACAAAAAAGTCTTAATAGCACAATGTGGTGTCTGCTCTGTTACTGGAGCAAGCTGTGTAAAGTAAGCTGACTGCTTAAGTCTGCAGCATATAGCTAACAAATATGGTATCCTTTCTCTACTGGAAGTAACATACAACTGAAAAAGGTGACCAGTCTTAATTTACTCTGTATTCCCCTGTGTGTACTCTATGACCATGTTTGCAAAATAACTGCAGAGATGCTGCCTTCCCTGGTAGCTGCTTGAAGATAGAAGGGATGACACAATGTAGGCATGATTAACTCAATAGCTGTCACTAGCTTCTGTTTTAAATCTTGCACTGCTTTCAGTGCTGTCTCTGTCCATTGTACATCTCTTCCTGACACACCTGCTTTAAGCAATTTATACCATGGATCTGCTGTGGGAGCATAAGATTCTGTGAATTCACTGTTGTTATTCATTACTCCCAAGAACTACAGCAGAGCTGGGCAGTGGCATCTGTAAGATACAGTGTACCCTTTCTTGAAGAGAAGACTAATCTGGGGCTGTAATGTCTAGAAACTTACTGATTATTGTAACAAATGTATTTATGGATGTTTATTTTAAAACCTGCTTTGCACGAACAAACCATCTAGTTTTTGCAAATCTTCTTTAGTCTGTGTCTGAATCAGTATATCATCCATGTACTGAATAATTTTGTCACCCTTATCAAGTGGTCTAAGCACTCATGCTAAGGCTTGATGGAAAACACATGACTGTTATGAAACCCTTGTGGTAACCTAGTCATTAAATGCTGATGGTCTTCGTAAGTAAAAGCAAATCTCTTTTGGGAATCTTCAGTTATGGGAATGGCAAAAAATCCATTAACCAAAACAAAAAACGTCCTTTTGCAACACAGTTTGGTGGCCATTTCTGGTGACTGAATAATGTATGCGCTACCTGAGTAGTGCATTTATTTACTAGCCTCAAATCAAAGCTAAGCATTAGCCTCCATCTTTTTTCTTAACTGGCCGCAAATGTGCATTAGATGGACTGGCACCCTTCTTTATTATGCCATCTTCTCCCCACTATTTAATATCTTTTCTGATATCATTTTCTGCTTCCTTTGGAAATTCATACTGTTTCTCATAAGGTAGTATTCTACCTTGTGAAGCCATAACACACACTTTGTTTTGCCTTATTAAACTACAATTTGTTTTACTCTGTGCTCATAAATCTGGATAACATCTAAGCAGATATTGTTGTAAATCAGAAGTTGCAACATTGACAGTAGGATTTTTTTTTTATCCTTATAAATCATAGGCATTACACTACAAATCTTTTGTGTCTTGTCTCTCTAAAGTACTTTGTTGACTAAATCAACTGTTTCTCCTAAAATAGCTAATGCATCCATTGCCAGTACAGTAGATTCACACTAAGAGTGTTTTTAAAATTAAACTTGAATTTCTTTATCTGGCACATTCTGTTTCTTTAAAAAATGAACTTTAGTATGGTTGACGATTATGTGACTGTACTGAAGAACCTTCAAACCCATATAAGAGTGTAGTACAATGTGTATTTGAAGGAAGACTTTTCTAACTGAAACTGCTTCTCCATTGTCAATCAGAGCCTTGTCCCATTTGAGACACTCTGTCCAGAGTGTTATAAATGGTCTACCATCAGCTGCCAAGGCTAAGGAGGTCATGTAGCTAAGCCGGGTAGGTTTCACACACCTAGTTATCTGACTGAATATTTTGCAGGTGTTCTTCAGCTGTCTACTCAGAGATGACAGAGCAGGCATTTGTATGTGCATCTGATACCTGTTGTATTGTTTGTACTGAAGTTTCTGGCAAAACTGTAAGTGCAGAAGGAACTATGGGGAATGGAACCTGTGAAGGCACCTTTTCATCTCTCAAAGTATTGCACAAAGGTACATTTATACTATCTATTGCTGACCATAAAAGTTGAAGAACAGGGTATAATTTGACTGAACTGACTACACCCTGTGGTTAACTGTTGGTTCTCTGTAGTTACTCTTGGCCCCAAAATAGGGTCCTTCAGTAGTCTTAGTCTGATCCTTGTCTGGATGTGGATGTCTTCTCCCTTTTACTTGTTTGTTCTTCTATTCCCAGTATTTTGAATACTGTTTTTTACTGTGTCCTAACTGCTTAGTGAAATAATAGGTCATACTCAAAGGGATACCAGCTGGTGTCCCTGGAACTGGATTGTTTCTAACTACTCCTACGTCTGTCATGTCTATTCATTCAATTGCAAAAAACCTACAAACACATTTTCCCTTGTATTCAGTAGCTGCTTATCCTTAATAATCATGTGTGCAGCTTCTTGTATAGAGTTTGCCTTCCTTGCAACATTTAGCTTGAAGGCATTGTCTAAACCCTGTACTCACTGCAAAAAGGTCTCTTTCAAGTCTGATACCACATCTGGTACACTCATTTTTTAACACCGTTAATGAATCATCACTTAAAGCATAAGCAAACATACACTTATATAAAATAAAATAAAATAAAACAATGTTAACATGTTCAAAGTTACAGACATTATATGAATACATACATGCTTTTCTACAATTATCATCAAACCAGCATTGCATAAATTGCTCAATTCCTGCCATCCCTTAAACCTCACCTTTCCTCCTCCAAAATATTATTCTGCATTATTGTTCCTACAATTTCCATTTTTTTCTATGCATTTTGCTCCTACTATTTTCTAAAGATTCCACTTCCAGTTCTTTTATCTCTGTTACAATATTTACTACCTAAAATACAGTTGGCTTATACCTCTTTCTTCCCCATCATACCTCCAATATTTGGATCTACCTAAGGAAAAATTCTTTGGAGTCTGCTTGGGTATAAAAATACCCGTGCAAATACTTCCAAGCAAAAATCCTAAATCTTCCAGACTTTGTTACATATTTGGGAGCCTTACATATATCTTCCCATTGTTTCCATGTAAATTGCTTATCCAGTCTCTCTTCCCAATATTTTCTAACCTCCTCTGATTGATTTCTATAGATTGTGCAATAGTTTATATACCTTTTTCTTCTTCTTCTTCTTCTTCTCTTTCGGCTGTTCCCATTAGGGGTCACCACATTGGATCATCTGTTTCCATTTCTTCCTGTCCTCTGCATATTGCTGTATCACACCAACCACCTGCATATCCTCTCTCACCACATCCATAAAACTTATCTTAGGCCTTCCTTTTTTCCTCTTACCTGGCAGCTCTATCCTTAGCATCCTTTTCCCAATATACCCAGCACCCCTCATCAGCACATGTCCAAACCAATGCAATCTCACATCTCTGACTTTGTCTCCAAACCGTCCAACTTGAGCTGACCCTCTAATATACTAATTCCTAATCCTGTCCATCCTTGTCACACCCAGTGCAAATCTTCACATCTTTAACTCTGCCACTTCTAGCTCTTACTCCTGCCTTTTTGTCAATGCCACCGTCTCCAACCCATACAACATAGCTGGTCTCACTACCCCCTTGTAGATCTTCCCTTACGCTCTTACTTTTACCCGTCTGTCACAAATCACTCCTGACACTCTTCTCCACCCATTCCACCCTGCCTGTACTCTCTTCTTCACCTCTCTTCCACACTCACCATTACTCTGAATTGTTGATCCCAAGTACTTAAACTCATCCACCTTCACCAACTCTACTCCCTGCATCCTCACCATTCCTCTATCCTCCCTCTCATTCACACACACATATTCTGTCTTAGATCTAGTCATTGCCAACATGAGTGACCGGTGTTCCACACCTGAAGTCAACGCCTCATTGGTCCAATCCAACCATAAGCTAATTACCCTAGATATCCACATCCTGCCCCCACCCCCCATTAAGGAAACCATGGTAAAAAATTTCTCCAAAGCCAACTTCATGCTTCTTAAGACAGAAGTGGTGAACTTCATGACACCCATGCAGATGGACAATACAGTTACGACTACTGAATCCTACACAATTGCACTTTATAAGCACTTACATGAGTGCATGGATCATGCTATCCAAACAGAACCAAGATGCTATCCTCCAAAAAATGGTAGCCAATCTGGTGGTCCCCTGTCATAAACAAACTGTACAACAGAAGGAAGAAACTGTTGCAAAAGAGAGTAAAATCCCACTAGTGGAGGAGCTACCTGGTCAGCCTCAGTAAGAAGCTGCGATCCCTGATAAAATCCTCCAAAGCTAGTTACGAAAACAAAATCGCCACTGATTCTAAAGACAACCACAAAGCATTCTATAGCTATGTCAAGAATCTCATTGGCAACACGCAGATCTGCTCTGAATTACAGCACAATGGCACTAAATATACAGACCCAACTGATATTGCCAACATCCTGGCAGATAGGTTCAGTGCTAACTTTACCCCCCTCTCACCCCCTAAAGAGCCCATCTCTATACCGGAAGAATGCAAAGTTCCTGTAATCACGGCTGCACAAGTAAAAACCACACTCTCCAAAGCCAAGAACACAGCATCCATGGGACCAGACAACATCCCAGGCTGCATTCTACATGAACTACAGAATGAACTGGCACCCCACCTAAGTACCATGTTCAATCATAGCCTCACCTCAGGCTTTGTGCCTGCAGAATGGCACACAGCAAAGGTTATCCCACTCCACAAGGAGGGAGCCACCACGGACCCTGGGACCTACCGCCCCATTAGCCTGACGAGCCTGGTCTGCAAGGTTATGGAATGTATCATCATGGAACTTATAAACAAATACATTGGTAATCTCCAAACTCTGGACCCCACCCAGTTCGGGTTTGTAAAATGCAGATCATGTCTCCTAAACCTGATAGACTTCTTTGAAGCAGTCACCAAAGCCATAGACAAGGGTAAGGTGGTTCATACAGCCTGTCTAGATCTTGCCAAGGCTTTCAACACCATCCCCCACTCTGGAATTATAGATAAACTCACTAAACTAGGTATAAATCCCTGTGTCACAAGATGGGCTGCCAACTGGCTCACTTTCAGAACCCACACTGTGAAAGTAGCAGACTCCAAATCCGACTTCAGACCAGTGACAAGTGGAGTACCACAGGGTTCAATCCTGGGTCCTCTCCTGTTTGGTATCTACTTCTCTGAAGTACAGGCTAACACAGAAGGTCTTTGGCTAATGAAGTTTGCAGATGACTGCAAACTAGGAGCCATAATCAAAACTCCTAATGATGTGGGCATCCTACAAAAGGGCATCACTGAGACAGATGCCTGGTGTCAAAGCCAAGGCCTCAAGCTCAATGTCAAAAAGTGCATTATCATCCAATTTGGTAAAAAATCTTTCCATGAACTACAACATAGGCTGTAGTATACTTAACACCGAAAGTGTGATAAGAGACCTTGGGACACAGGTGGACAGTAGTCTTTCCTTTGATAATCACATTGCCACAGTAGTCAGGAAATCCTTCTACGTGGCACACCTCATCACAAAAGGTTTCTCATCCAGAAAAAAAGAGGTCATTGTTCTCCTCTACTCATCACTCATTAGACCCATTATAGAGTACAGCGTCCCTTTTGGTATATACCTCACAAGACATCTACAACAACTGGAAAGGCCGCAGAAATACCTCACAAAGAGGATTACCAGCCTCAAACAGATGCCCTACGCAGACAGTCTAAAAAACTCCAGCTTTACTCCGTCGCATATCGCCTACTCAGAGGTCATCTCTACCTATCATACAAAGCTATGTCAAACCCAGAGCTGTTGGACATGCTCCATTTAAAGAAATCCCAATCCCTCTGAGCTACACGCTCTAGGGATCTAAACCTTGTCACCACAATAAACAAAACATGCCGGAGGGATAGATTCCTGTCCCAGAGACTTCCCATACTCTGGAATAAACTACCTATCTATATCAAACAAAGCTCCTCATTAGCACTCTTCAAGAAAAATCTTGATGATTGGATGGGAAATAGGGAATTCACCCCGGGGATCACCTCTGTGGCTCTGCTTGACAGTGGCACAGGAAAATAATTTTCTTGGGTTGCAAAAGCCAGGGTACCTTTTTGGCTGGGCTTGTATAGACCCCAGGGCCAATAGCCTAGTACCTACCTATGAACCTAGTCCCGCTGACCTTCATTCCTCTCCTTTCTAGAGCATATCTCCTAATTATCCCTTTTTAAATAACAGCTTGTTTTAGACTCAGCTAAAAACTCTACCAGAGCAGGTCTTTCCTACTTAACTAAAAGGTTTACTAGAGTAGGTCTTTCACTTAGGATTCCCCTAAACCTTTCTCTTCACCTGCACTTTGATATCAGTCCCTGATAAAGAAGGCAGTCTCTAGCCTGCAGTCCAAATGTCTTCTTAGTCTGTTCCCATTTTATTACCTTACCCTCTCTAGTTATTTGTTCCCAATACCTTATTTAATTTGCCAGTTTCTCCAGACCCCTCTTGTCTACTGCCTGCACCCCTAATTGCAGTAATTCATATCTTCCGACTCTCCTTTCTCCATTCCCACATTGGCTTAATTTTTATAATACTTTCTGCTACTTTATGAATATAACATTGTATATGGCTGTTGTTCTTCTCCTTAAGGATCTGCATCCAAAATACCATTCACTCCTTACTTTGTGAATTTCCTCATACTTCATTATCCCTTTCTATTTTGAATTATAGCTTTCTGCTTATGTTATGTATACAAGCCTTTAAACCTCCTTCTTCTATTGGAAGGATCATCTGTGTCCTCTTCTCCTCCCAGATGAAATTCTTCAACTCTTTATTATTTACTGTCCAAACATTCTCTGGTTGATAAAACCATGCCTGAGTTGTATATAAAACTAAAAGGAATAAAAAACATTTTCACTGCTTTCATCATTTTCCATATCTGTAAACAAGAGCTGCCAGTTTCTCAGTTTTTATATTATCTTGTGTTTAGTCTCTTCTCACATATCCTTAGTTGCTGTAACTGAATCCTTTTTAACCCATACTTCTAAATACTTCATTTTATCATAACCCCATAAGTATGGGTATTGCTGAACCAATTCATTTGTAGGTACATAGTTTATAGCTATAGTCTTTCCCCGGGATTCATGAAGCTCGGCGCAAGGCCGGCGTAAGGCTTGCGCCGGCGGTGCAGTGAATAGCCGGCGCAGTAGCGCCATATACATAATAATGAGAGTGCACCGGAATCACAGACACGTGCGTAGTGTACGTGAGCGAGCCCAGGTAGGATGCGTCTGGAGGCGTGTCTAAGCCGGCATGAGGTGAGCAACCTAATGTGCTGACAGCCACGGTCCGCCCACAATAGTAATGGCAGCAGCCAGGTCCCGTGCAGAATGAAACGCACGTACAGTATGCAACATAGTACCCGTCCCAAATTAACGGAGAAGCAAATACAAGCCACGAAGGCATAAGTGTACCCGTCCAAGGAGCAAAGGATACGCATAAGACCGCGTTCGTCCCGCAATGCACTGTCAGTGTTTACACTCAGAGAAGGTGTACATCCGCATGTCAGCGCGCCGCACCGACATAGGAGCAGCGATTAAGGTCACCACCTGTCCCACTTTGGTTGGGGCAGTCTCTCTATGGCCAGTTGTGTCCCGAAAAAACGTATTAGAAATGGCTGATGTGCTACGATTGTAGGACACAATGATATCCCGTATTTAATGTAATGGTAGCATGAATTGGTTATTTCTGTAACAGAAATACCTAAATGACACAAGAAACAGAATAAGCAAGCAAATTGCCACAACAATAAGCTTATATTTAGGCAAACAAGTGAAGTTCTATGCTATATAGTGACCGTGTGTATGTGTCGGCCTGTAAAGTCAGATGTGAGTCCCGGAAATATCCCAGATCGGAAACTGGAAAAGGTGGAAACCCCAGTAGCGACATGGGCATGGTCACCAGGGTAACCTGCTGTCCCAATGTGCCATGGACAGTCCCTGATTGGACAGTTGTGTCCCTGCAACAATCGGAAAAATGGAAAATGACCTCCGATCCCCTGCCAAGAAAATTTCCGCAATATACATGTAATAGTAGCATAAAACATATACATTACTATATGAAACACAGACATGGCATAAGAACATAAATAAGGAACCCAAATGCTTACAGAATAAGCTTATAGTATGGCAAACAAGTGAAGTTCTGTCAACTGCACTAGCCGTGGGTATGTGTAGTCCTGCAAATTCCGAAGTTTCCACATAACATGCCCCACTATGGGCATTGGAAAAGGTGCCAACCATAATGGTCACAAGCAGTAGTGAGAGTACATAGCCGGGTAGCTGTGTTGACATAACAACAGTAAGGAAGCAAGATACCTCAAACACAGGCAAACATGTGCATAGCAACATATCCCACACCCAGCAACGTCTCTGTTGCATACACTGGATGGCGTATGATGAAGTGTAATATCCAGAAGCAGAACCCATGCATTCGGATGTACTACACAATAGCCTCATTGTACATGTCAGTCCCACCCATGTATACCTCTGCACCCAAACCTGCTAGCATCCGTGTGCAGCTATACAACCACACACAATGTGCATACCTGAAATGTGGTAAGATGTTTGTGTTAGGCAATGCCACGCTGGCAAATCATTACCCACATGTCACCAACCCACCGCAGGTACAGATATGTAAATGGCTGCATGTGAATGTGTCAGCAGAATGTGTACATCCCGCATGTAATATGTACCCGTCCAAACCATATAGGTTTGCATACGACACGGTGCACATAACTGTACACATGTGGACAAGTCGGGTCGTTGGACCACCGCATCGATGATTATCTATGCAGTGAAGTCGATCACATATAGCGGAACAGGTGCCTACCAAACAGGACGTCCTAACAGGGTGCTACAGGCAAAGAAGGGGAAGCTGGGATATCACATGTGGAGAGTAGCGTTGCTGGACGGACAAATACACACGGTCAAGGTAAAGGACGGAACAACATGCATATGGCCGGATGGATGTTGTTCGAAAAATATATAGAAACACATATGAAGTTCCAGTTTAGACTCGAAATACTATATAATGCATTGAATTGTACCGTACAATATGGCAGTAGAACTAAGCCTGCATGTAATTGGTGAAGCTAAGTTGTAGTGTGATGGAATCCTGAACCGGGTAATAAGCAGTACAGCAGGCTCATGTCTGTCAGCATTAATTATTTGCTGGGTTACAGAACAATAAATGTATGTACATGCATAACAGCACTCCTTCCCCAGAGGAGGATGGCCTTGTGAGCTCTATCGAAGATAACAGTACAACTCCTTACCAGAGAGACAAAGCAACGTATTAAGAAATTAACTGTCCACTGTATCGTAACAGTCTAGGGTCCTTGAAACAGCTACAATCACAGAAGGACACTGTAATGTACAAGGTGCCTTGCAAGGCTGTGTTATTCCCATGGGAAAACATTTTAAAAGCACGACCCCAGCACCCACGTATGTATAGACTATTGCGGACCATAGTGATGGAAATGCCCTGTGACCGACCACGTCAGTAAGGTGGGCAAAAGCTGATTGTAAACACTATATAAAGAAACTGCTTACTGTATAGAGTCAGACAAAACACACATACTTGGACTGTATATTATTTAGCCTGCCTGTGTACACTACTAAAACTTTCGAACCCGAGCCTCCTGTGTTATCGGCTGTCACTTAGAAAAGCCTACTGATAACTACAGTCTGGTTTTAACAACTTATTTCACATTGTGATCCTTGTAATCCGAATTCCCTTGGTAAGCTACAGGTCAGAGTGCATGGCTGGTTAGACATGTACGCTGGAGAATATGCATAAATGGTTCTTCTTGAATGAAAAGACCTCCGACTGAATTGTTGTGTGTAAAGAGGCTGTTTACTGTCTGATCTGTGGCTGAAAAGCGGGAAACTGGATCCCAAGAAGAAAACGTGCAGCCTTAAACAGGAGGCCCAGGTAAGGAGTGTTTGCCATTTTGTCTCTATTGTAGATCAGGGACCAGACTACATTGTGTTTCTGTTAACAGTAGTGATAGCGGGTCCAAGACCTACCCACATACTGTTAAATCTGAACATAGGTCAGCGGAACACACAGCAGAGTAAATAGTGATTGTAGACACTACAGTGGATACAGGGAAGGAGACACCACGTGGTATGACAGAAGGGTACGTAGCAGTCGTGTAGAGGATATGGGAGATTATTGAAGAAACAGATCATGTGATCCGCGTTTGACGGGTGACGTGAAGAATATGCAATCGCAGAGAGCACATAATGTGAGTTACGCAGCAAAATGGGGTAATAAATATGACATTGATGGTATATTACACAAAATATCGTTACTGAAACATTGTAATCCCTGAAAATTTGATGCACATGTTCCAGGGTAAACACCTGTTCCACCCTGAGAGGGACAGTCCCTCTTTGGCCAGCCGTGTCCTGTAAACAAACCGAACAAATGGCAAATGTCCTGATATCTCAGGACAAACATTTCCCAGATATCTATCAAATTGGTAGCATAAAACAGTAAATTTGTATGTGGAACAGCAAAATATAATAATAAACAGAATAAGCAACTGAAATGCTACAACAATTGGTCGCTCTCCTGGCAAAACGTGAATTCCTGTCCTATGTACTGGCCGTGGGTATGCATTTTCCAGGAAAATTACACGTTCCGAACACTAATGTCCCACATTGTGCATTTGAAAAGGTGGCAGCCCTAAGATGTGCAGGCGACAAAACAGCGACAATTGGGTATCCGTCATGCACATCGGTGGACTGAGGTAGTGTACCGAAGGGAACAGAACACTACAAATGGCTAAGCATCATACGTACACAGAGAAGATCATAATACAGTAGTACCGATAGCCCCCCCCCACAACCCTCTACCACCTCCGATACCACATCCAGGATATTAAGCGGGAGGGCAGGCTAGTCCCCACACGCTATCCTGTGGCAACAGAGGTAGCACAACGAACAAATGTAACAGAAGCTATTGAAACCACATCCCGAACACGTAACATACCTAGGGACACCCGAGTAAGAACACAGTACTAAAACAGAGTGAGGATATCTGTCAATTAATTGAAGTACCGAACCCTCATGCAGGACAGGAAGGCCAGGACCCAACCCCGTAGCGTATAGACCGTGGACACCAGAAGATATCTGTAAAGTCATAGAGGGAATTCCCCATCCACAAAGTAATCGCTATTCACCATGCAATACCCCTGTATCTCCTGATCGGAAACCAAAGGGGAATGGCGGATGGTACAGTATGTACAAGCTGTAGATCATGTAAGAATACTTAGGGTAGCGTTGGTGCCAGACCCACACACTATATTCAATGCTATGAACATGCCACAGAAGTATCTTACCGTGGTACATATAAGCTATGCTTACTTTGCAATACCTATACATCCACATAGTCCGTATTGCTTTGCATGTACAGTCAGGGTGACAGATACAGCCATACCCGGCTATCGCGGGGATACTGTGAAAGTACAACGATATTCTCACAGGGGATGGCTAGCTACATTCCGGTGTTAACTCCACCGGGGCCAGTCAAGTTCTACTTTATTTGGATGATATTCTGCTTGCGGCCCCTACCCAGCAGCAATGTATGGAAGATACAATAGCATTATTGAGATAATCAGCAGAACAGGGACATAAAGTAAGCAAGCATAAATTGCAACTACAGAGAATACAGGTCAATTACCTGGCATATCTGGTATCCAAGTAGGGTAGAACATCACATGATGATAGGAAGGTAGCAATATAATAAGCACCCAAGCCAACTAACAAGAAGGGAATGATGTCCTGTCTGGGCCGACTAACATTTGTCAAATCTGGATACCAAACAATGCTGTGGAATCCGCTGTATTGTTTGCCTTAACCTTTAATACACCTATGGCAGCACAACACATACTACACTGGATTACAGTAGCAGAAACAGCGTTCTGCAGACTAGAACGATTGATAGCCTCAACAGCTGTAGTAGGTCTCGTGAATAATCATAACACATGTTGTCAGACCGTAGATTGTAAGCGGAGATATATGACGTCAGTCTTGATGCAACAGCAGGGAAGTAAGCAACGCTACATAGCTGACTACTCATTGCAGTTGGACACTGTGGCATGGTCAGTGCCACATTGTGTACAGGCAGTTGTTGTAGCACCCATGGCAGTACAGGCCCGGCCGTAATGTTACTAGACCACCCTCTCACTGTGAGAATGTCTCATGCAGTTGCGATCAGTCTGCTGCAAGAGAAGATAGCATTCCTGACCCGTGCTAGACATTTGTCATGTTTGACCATACCACTGAGTCAACCTCATATGGTGATTGAACGTTGTACAACATGAAACCTATCAACGTCACGTCCGACACCTGTGTATGGCACACCACACAGTTGCCTATACGAAATGGATTAAATAACTACACACAGACATGATATCACTGATATACCCTTAGATGATGCAGAGGTGACAGTTAATGTGTACGGATCATGTAGACAGAGTCCTACAGGAACGAATCAAGTAGGTTATGCAGTAGTTATTGATAATGACATTGTAGACGGCCAAACCCTGCAGCATAACGTGTCTGCTCAAGCAGCAGAATAGATAGCTTTAACACGTGCTTGTACTGTAGCGGAAAACTGATGTGTGGACATATGTCCCGATAGTCAGTCTGTTGTCTGTGCAGTGCATGTTTATGAGCAGCAGTGGAAGAATAGGGGAATGATAACATCCACCGGTAAACCGATTAATCATGCGCATACGATCTTGAATGCATTAGACTCCATGCAGTTACCCACTGAAGTAGGTAATTGTAAATGTGCAGGGCATAGAAAGCAACAGGATAACAGTAGGAAAGGTAAGGCATGAGCTCATGCACCTGCAAAACAAGCAGCGTCACAGTTGGAAAGTGTTTGTGTGAATGAGGAATGACAAACCTCAGACAGTTTAGATGTAGAAACTGTACAAACAATGCAAACAGCAACTACGAAAGCAGAAAAGCCGACGTGGTTATGACGAGGAGCAATCCTTGAACACGGACTGCACATATCCACAGTGAGAAAGCCAATATTAACGTCTAATGTATTCAGATATGCGGCTTTGTGGAGCCATGGGTAGAGACATGTCTCAACAGGGGCGATGGTACATTTGGTTAACAGAATACCCCTAACATACGGAATTACGAACCACATACAAACCTCATGAGCAGCGTGTCACGTTTGCAGTAGATATCATGCACAGGGAGTATTTAAACCGAAGGGAGTGAGTTTACCTACACCACCATAACCGTTCCGTACTATTTGTATGGAGTTCATACATCTGCATAAATGTGAAGGGAACAAATACTGTTTAGCGATTACACATATATATAATCAAAATGGGTAGAAGCATTCCCAACCATTAATCCGGATGCAGCAGCAGTGGCAAAGGTGCCAGTAAAATAAAGTATCCCTAGATCTGGCATGCTGTAAAGAAGCTACAGTGACAATAGAACACATGTAGTGAACCAGACAATCACGCTACCTGGGGGATTACTTAGTATTACCATGAATGTAAATTGCATGTACAACCCACACTCAGCACGACTGCTGGCGCCGTAGAATGGGATCCCGAGAAATAAGTAGAGGAGGTTGGTGGGTGACATCCAGACGAGTTACATGTGCTGTCTACCTCTAGCATTGCTGAGCATGACAACAGTTCCAAATGTAAAGTGCTGCACCCACTTCGAAGTAGTATGTGGAATGGCATATCATGTGCCAGAGTGGAAAGCTGTCATGCCTGCAGAGCCGGAGGTTGATGACTCAGTAGCAGGTGACATGAGAGGATTGTTAACTAGTAACACTGTTCTTCAGTTAAAGTCTGTTACAGATAAGAGCAAACGAAGATGGACGCATAGCTGACACCAGTATCCTGTGTGTATGTCACTGTTATGCAAAGAACATTATTGCCAAGTGGACATTGCGAAGGTCTGTACCGGGTACTGTTGGCAACGCCTACCGCAGTAAAGTTTGCAGAGAGGTCGTCCTGGGTCCACCTCACATTTCTCAAACCGGTAAAGGATATCAAGTCTGATTGACATCTTGTAGCTGATATACCAAAGAGACTGAATCACCCGGCCAAGACTGTATAACAATACAAAGCAACCCCAAAGACATTTATGTTTGCTGTCCTAATGATTATACACCTATTAACCATGTTTGTGTTTACGTTACATTTTCTGGGACCTTACCTGCATATAACTACACTGATACAAATACTGATACGTGATGAACTGGCCACAGAGTGTCTTCCACACTTCAACAGATACCTAGGCATGACGTGTGCATATAGAGACTAGGAACACTTTAAATTGCTGTGTTTGTACTGCCATACCTACATCATATGGAGGACTTCCGATGCATGTTGTCCCCTTGGGGATAGATTGAGACTTGTGAATATCTACACTTTGATACAGGTTCTGTGAGATCACAGGACAACGTGGCAATGTACTTACCTGTTACACAAAAAGGAATTGTATGTTACCATAAACATGATACAGTTTCAGTTGTTGGGAGTATTTGTAACATAACTGTGTCTTACGAATGTCATATAACAGCCAAAGATCACAGTACTACTTGTAGCACCATTCCTAATTTGTATTGAAACATCATGAGAACAATGTTGAAGGATGTGCAGAAACATCCTGAATTGTATAAACAGTCCTCTGTTAGAGACAGGAATATGTTACATGCAGAGGTAACCCGCATCAGTAGTAAAGTAGAATATTGTTATGTTGTTTGTGGGAAATAAGCATATCAATGGTTACCTGGGAATTGGTCCGGCAGTTGTTATTTGGGTTATCTGGCTCCAGTCACATGACATACTGTACAATTGCCTGTGGGTGCGAAACGAACTATAACACATATAGCTCGAAGAACTGGGAACACAGTCAAGAAACCTACTAATCCAGTGGGTGAAATGGAAGCTGTTCTGACATTCCAGTCTTCTGCAAGAGATAAAGGAATATCGATTCATATGGACTTGAGTGACAGCGTCACAACCTGGGCTGGAACACTCCCAGCTTCTGGAGTAGTGAAATCAATCAGGGAACAGAGGAAGTTATCAAAACCTGTTGGAGGAAGGATGAATGTGACTTTCCGCTCTTGAACATGTGACTGATGAACTGGATGCAATGAGAACTGTTGTGTCACAAAATGTAATAGCGCACGACTGCACCGTGGCGCTGAGAATTGCTACGTCTTGCGCTTACTGAAGAAGATCGCTGTGTCCAACTACCACATGAAGAGACCAAAAGCAACGCCCACCTAGAGGTAATATAGCAGGTGTCATCCATGGCGGAACCAGGCCCAAACCCACTGACGAACCATTTCCACAAACCATTGGGTGGATGGGGTCAGTCATACTGAATATCATGATTGCCATTTGTGTTGTTCTGCTCATATTGGGAGCATGTGTCTAGTGCGGATACTGTGCATGTAAGTATTAGTCAGGGACTCTGGCGACATACCTGTACCCGAGACTATGTATCAAGACCTGTAGTGGTATTTGTCAATAGAAAATGCAATCCTACTTGCAATGTACAACAAATTACTTGCCTAGTTAAACCTTCCACAGAGGAAGAGGCTAGGGAATGAAATAATGTTGTATATGTTTCTGGATAGAGTAGAAGCAATCAAAGGAGGGAGAATGTTAGCAAAATACATATTTAAACATATATATGACGTGCAACTTTAGAAGCAAATATTGTATAATGCATATTATTCTACCTGACAATATGGCAGTACAGCCTCTCATGCAAGTAATTGCTTGTAGTGTAGCTGCAGTGTGATTGAACCCTGACCCTAGCAGTAACCAGTGCAGCAGGTGTATGTCAGTCAGCATTACTCATCTGCTCGGTTACAGAATAATACATGTATGTACAGGTATATCTGTCATCCTTCCACTGAGGAGGATAGGCTTGTGAGCTCTAACACAGAGTACAGCTGCTCAGCAGAGAGACACAGGAACCTAGTAGGACATGGAGTGAGGACTGGATATGAACAGTGTTGGAACCGTGACAGAGCAGAATTTACCAAGTACAGTCTAATTGAATATGTGGCTCGCAAGGTTGGGCTATCCTCATGGGAAAACATTTAATAAGCATTACCTGAGCACTGTTGTAGGAATACAATGTTCTGTACTCTAGCAATGTAAATGCCTTGTGACTGACCACATCATTAATGTGTGCAAAAGATGATAGTATACAGAATGCTCATACAGATGTAACATGTATAGAGTTGAACAAATGTCTAAACTTTTACTGCATACTCCTTTGCCTCCTGCTGCACAGTAGTAAAATGTTATTAATCCCAGCTTCCTGTGTTATTGAGTGTCATTTTGAAAATATGAATGAGTGTTACAGTTTGATTTAAAAGACTTAATTGACAGATGTGTATGTTCTAGCATGGGAATAGGTCAAGCCAACCATCACAATGTCCATGTGTACCACATACACACAGCCAGTAACATGCAGTAGTAGTGCATGAAGGCATACACGACTGTGGGAATAGTACAGGACATATGGCACGTGCCAAGTGCAGATGCATGACACAAACCCCAGGATGGGTGTCCCTGCAAAGAGGAACATGTGCCAACTACACCTCCCACAGATGTACCGGCAATAAAAACACATGGCAAACACACAGACACACTACTGTCCAACACATGACTGCAACGGAGCCTGGTCAAACACCAACATGAAGCATGCACAAACAGGGACTTGTGTAATGTTTGCCTTAACACCCCCCCATAGGCCAAAGAAGAATAGAATGGACATATGCATGTAATGCTGTGAAGGATGTGTGGTAGTCCTCAGTATCACAGTGTTAGGGACACAGATACACTGTCATCAACTGTGACGTATGTGCACTGTACACAGCATACCTGCATGTCATACAGAGGACAATCATGTGCCACAGAAATATACAGTGGAGAAAGAGTATAGTGGATAGACAATTGTAAATGTGACAAACTATGAATATAGGTTCATACGTCCATAGGTACAGGGTAGGCCATCGTCCCAGGTTCAGCCATAATACTACACCATAGTTAGGATGACTTTGCCAACCTTCTGTGCTTCAGATGAAATACCCATGATATTGCTGTATCTCCGTCAAGCACTGATAATGATGTAATCCCTGGCCTATACCTGCAATTCTCCATCCAATGGACAACATACCTGCGAACAAGGCTAGGAAGGATGTCTGTCTCACATGTACTGTGATGTAGATCCACAGCATAATGAGTGTCTGGGTGATATATGTGTCACTCAAACACATCCCATTAATGACCGTGACAAGGTAAATGTCACCTGCCCTAGTGGTTCTGAGGGATGCAGATACAGTAGGTGAAGCATACACATGACATATGGGTTGACATGGCCTCGTATGTCAGGCACAGGTCAACACTAAACAGCAGGTATGTGACGTAATGTGGCAGGGGTCCTACAAGTGGGGCAGCATTACACAAAATGGTGTCATCCTGCATCTGTACAACAATTAACCTATGTGGGCTTCCCAGCTGCTGTAGGTGTATGGTCAGATACAGTCTGAATGGGGCAATGTAGTAAATCATAGGTGTAACACGTAATGGGTACAAGGAGACAATGACCTAGCCTGATGTAGATGTGAATCCCTGCACAAACAGGTGGGCAATGTAGATGTCCCACAGAACCACGATAGCAACGTGTGTGTGGAATGAATGGTGACCGACAAACTCTGTCCCCTGATCCCTGGTAATCACCCCTGTGCTGTGTGGACAGCCACCTATATGCTGGACAGGGGTGACCTAGTAGTTCTCCACAGGTATGATGTTGCATTACTTACCATTTAGCTGTGGGACATGTCCCTGACAGCAGATATGCATATCTGGGAGGCCCCTACGAAGGATATCAGTGTCAGATGTCAGTCCCACTATGGCATCTGTTATGGAGTAATCTACAAACACTGTTGCCCATAGCACCCCTGTGTGTGCCTGTACCGTGAAAATGTAGATGTATGACAGGAGTGCAGACATGGAAGGGCACCATGGGACACCACTTGTGACAGGCAGTTGGTCTGACATGCTGCCAGCAACTATGACCGTGTGGGTTGTGTCACATACACAGTTTACAACACATTCTGTGATGTACGTGTTCACATCCCAGCCAATGGGTTTATCAACGATACCTGAGGGGGGTAATGTGATGAAGGTCTTTGACAGGTCGAGGTAGGCTGTATGGACTGCAACACCCCCAATGGCCTCGGTGACTGTCCCGAAAATGTCAACCATGCTTTACAGGCATGAACCGCTCCTGAACACGACAAACCGTGTGGGATGCAAAGTATGTATGTCCCCTATGCAGTCATGTACGAGCCACAGTATGATCCCTCCCCATGTCTTTGCAGATAGGTCTCCTCAGGGTAATGGGACAGTAATAACCAGCCTCAGTGGAGGCATTGGCCTTGTGATGTGGGACTACAGTTGCCAAGTGACACAACCTGGGTACCCTACCTGAGGTGAGGCTACAAAGAAATAGCTGTCCTAACAGTGGGACCAATACCTAAATGAGATAGTGGAGTACACAGCGGGGTCACCAGCTGGTCTAATGGATGCTATGTCCACTACCCTGTAGAGAGCATGTCCCACCTGTGTGTCACAGAACATTTGGTGACCACAAACCACTGGTACAGACATCTCCTCATGTGTGGGGGAGGGTGTGGAGATGTCCTCACTGGACTTGTCAGCCTGTATGTTGGCAATGTGTGTATGTTGAGTAAACTCCACCTCTATGTGAACCCAGTCAGAGCATATGTGGGAGTGACCTCCCAGGTGTTGAGCATAGCAACTGAAGGTGGTATGATTGTCAGCCAGGTCCATGTAGGTATATCTGTGGAATGTGCCCTGGACAATTTCATGACAGTGTGTAACTCTACACATATGATGACCAAGGGTGTTATACCTCACAAGGTGTCTGCTCCACCTTGTAGTAGCCACCTCCTCGTGTTGTACATCCTGTGTATGGCTGGGGTACACCACACTGGATGCTTGGCATTGGTACAATGAACCACAGTTGGGTAAGTGAATGCCTGGTTCATGCAGTCCTGTAGGTACTGGTAGATGGCAAATGTGATTGATGCAGTGGCTGCAGTACTGTCGACCACTGGCTCAGGGTCCTTAAAGGAGACCACAGTAGTGTGCAGAATTGTGTAGTCTGCCTCTGAGCAAGCAATGTGTATGGTAACTGGCAGCACTCACAGCAACGGATGCCAATAGCAGAAGCCAATGTCCAAATAACATAGATCAACTTCTGCATGACAATATGTCTTATCATACATGTATTGACACGTGTCTGCTAATTACAATTGCAAATGGCCGGTAAGACTGGCCTAAAGTTCCCGTGATGTACACAGTCTGGGGGTGTTGTTGCGATAATAAAGTGGCAATAACTCCCAATCGTGACCTCTGGGTATGGTATGAAAGTGGTTGTTAACCTGCAACATTGGATGTATAGCATTGGGTTCTGGTGTCGGAAGACATGGTTCCTGTAGCACTACACAGTATGGGTAGTCAAGCAGACATCCGCGATTGCTGAACACACAGCATCAGTGAAACCCACTGCTCACAGGGACACAGTCCGACAAGCTCCACACTTTACATATGCACAGTGGTGTCCAATGTAGGACCCAAAAATTGACATCATACCAGATTCACGTCTTCATTCGATACGTACCTGAACTCATTGTCGTCACAGGTACACATATGCACCGCAAGCGTGTTTAATGTTGTTGATAGCTGTCCATGTAATGCAGCACAGATGCACAGAAATACCCAGGGTACCGGGTCCATAGAACTGCGTCCACATCACAGTCCCGCACACATGAAGGATGTTAAATGGGTACTGTCGATTGTTGCAGTCAAGGGATTCTGGGTATGTAGACTCTGGGCTCGGTGTTGTTTCGCAGGCAATCCTTTGTCCCGCCCCGTGGGAGGGATGTGTGCGTAGCACCTGCCTTACTCCCCGCCAATAATGCAAACCATCCACTGGAGAATGCTACATGCAGGTGTGAAATGTGTACAGCCCTATACTAGTGTCCAGTAGGCTATTGTCATGGATGGACAACCGTATGCCCAAGATGCCACCCATAACTGCAAACCCGGTGGAATTACACTGCCGTAGTAAGGCATTACACAAGTAATACACATAGGGACTACAGTTGACATTCCCCATACAACAAACACAGACAACCAGCCGATGAAGTCCAAAGCAAAGACGAGGTACTGTAGACACCGTCAGTGACCACTCAGAGCACACCAGGAATTAAATGCAGTCACCATAGTTTATTGGAGCTCTCTTCGTCTGCTTCATAGGCAGACTTATTCAGAATACATACAATGCAGTCCAACCTACTACATTTAAAACCCTTAATTGGTCAGTAAATTAGATGTGCTAGGTACTAATTACATGCCTTAAAGGCAAACAAGCAAACAAACCTTACTTGGGTTACAGATTCCACACAGTGAGGACAGCAGACATTGCTTCGAAAGGTACATTCTTCATCGGAAAATAGAAATATATGTACATATATGAAAGATGAACCAACATAATGTTTTCCAAATGTCTGACTGTGTAAGCTACATATATATGTCCTACGGATTGTGCCAATATATTAACAGAACTGCAGACACCTAGTAATATAAATGAACCATAATATATACACATAAACCGTATGATTATGACTAATGTAAAATAGACCAACGAAATGTAAAGATTCACAATGTGCTAATGTAAATATTCATTTAGAAGGTTACTTAAATAAATCAATTCAGACATCCATGTCTAAATACTAACACAAGGCCAGCGAGGTGCTTGCCCTCACATGTACTGGGATGTTGTTCCACAGCATAGTGAGTGTCTGGGTGATGAATCTGTCCCAACAACACGTTCTATTAATGACAGTGTCAAGGTGTACGTCACCTGCCCTTGTGGTTCTGAGGGATCTAACTTCATTACGTGAAGCATAGTCATCAGATCTGGGTTCGACATGGCCTTGTATGCCAGGCACAGGTCACCTCTGGGCAAGTGGTATGCAACTGTATACAGCTGGAATTCTTTCAGTTGGTCAGTATAACACATATACCTGAGACCCTGCATCTGTTTGTCGATGAACTGTTGGTGCCTTTCCAGCTGCTGCAGGTGTTGGGTCAGATACATTCTGAACGGAGCATTGTACCCAATCATAGGTCTAATGAGTGATGAGTACAAGGGGACACTGACCTCCCCTGATCTAGATGTGAATCCCTTCATGATGATGTGGGCAATGTGGAAGGTCTACCTAACTATGTTAGCAACATGTGTGTCTAACGAACGGTTAACAACAACCCGGGTCCCCAGATCACTGGTAACCCCCTCTGTGCTCAGTGGATTGCCACCTATATGGTAGCTAGGGGTAACCTTGTTCTTCCCGAAGGGTATGACTATGCATTTCCTGGCATTTAGCTGTAGGACATGTCTCTGGCACCACTTATCCACATCTGTGAGGCACTCCTGAAGGATATCTGTGTCAGATGTGTGTCTGACTATGGCACCCGGTTTGCAGTCATCTGCAAACATTGTCACCCATAACCCCCCTGTGTTTGCGTGTACTTTGGAAACGTAGATGCTGAGAAATAGTGGACCCAGGACTGAGCCCCATGGGACACCACCTGTGACTGGCTGTGAGTATGACATGGCGCCAGCAACTATGGCCATGTGTGTTCTGTGACTTAGACAGTTTGCAACCCATATGGCGATGTATGGATTTACGTTCAAGATGACGGGTCTATCAATCATACCCGAGGGGGGTATTGTGTCGAAGGCCTTTGCCAGGTTGAGGTAGGCTGTATGGACTGCTTTACCCTCATCAATGGCCTTGGTGACTGATTCTACAAAGTCAAACACGTGTAAAAGGCATGATCTGACTTTGACCAAGCTAAACTGGGTTGTATCCAAAGTATGCGAGTCCCCTATGTCTTTATCTATGCGTTCCATTATGATCCTTCTCCATGGCTTTGCAGATAAGGCTTGTCAAACTAATGGTATGGTAATAACCAGGGTCAGTGGAGGCACCATCTATGTGGAGTGTGACTACAGTCGCCTTGTGCTACTACTCGGGTACGTATCCTGAGGTGAGGCTAAGATTAAACAGCTGTCCTAAGTGTGGGTTTAATTCACCATAGAGTTCCTGGAGTACACACCTGGGACACCATCTGGTCCCATGGATGTTGTGTTGACTGCCTTGGGGCTGGATGTGGGTAATGCTGGACATACCCACGGCAGACGTGGCGCGTTCCCGAGTCCGATGCCCGAGGGACCACACACATAGCTGGCCTTAGGCATAGGCCAAGTAGGTAGCCGTCTAGGGCGTTGCTCTACTCGGGGCACCTGTCCAGACTCTATTTGGTGTAGGTAGACCAGGAGGGGGGTAGCGGGTGATGTGGCGGTGGCAACTTCTGCCTAGGGCACCACTTAACCTAAGGCCACTCTTCCCGTGGGTAATACAGCAGTACCCACACCCAGACGCGGGTCATTGCTAGGGTCATTGCTAGTATGACATATCATCTATGTCAAGAAACCATATATCCCCAGACATAATGGCACAGCATAATGCCTGTCCGCCAAAGGCAGACATACGTCACCAGCGGTGCGGACGCATCGCGAGATGTCCGTTAACAATGTCGACATTGTCTCGCTTTGTGAAACAAACTCCACATAGACATTCAATACTAAACAGCGACGGAGAACCCGATGTCCTCGTGGCTGAGCTGTTCAACCTGTTCCGCCATGTTAAATGTGTGTAGCACAGTGGAACCGCCCAAACCAAGCAACGGACATGGTTGTGGCGCAGTGAAAGTCGACACGCAATGGTAAACCCTTGTAATATTGCGACACAGGCCATACATACCGAGGGTTAGTAATGGAAATAGGTCCGTTCGACCAGACCGTGTGCAATTAGTATAACAAGATCTACAACGGGTACACCGCCAATCGGCGCACGTTACGAATAATTGGGGGCGTGACATGGTACCATGGACACGGACAAACGTGCCCATGTGACTCATCTAACATTCGTACAGGGTCAGGGCAGTCCGCACAGTGGGCGGACAAGACCAAACCCAAAGCACCACAGCAACACCCTGACAATCGAGGCCTGTATGCGTATGGGATATAAGCACCTGTCATCTGAACAGCCCTGCGGTGACGACATATGCATCCTGGGCCATGAGCGAGGCGGAATTAGGAATGTTCAACATGCAGTACCGCACCTTTCCCAGCAGGAGAATGGATGCCTGTGACGTGCGTGTGTGCGGGGGGGGATATGTAAATGTACATAGGTACCATGGGTATGCATATTAATGACAACGAACAGCTAACGTGTACTGGTCACAGTAACCGGCAAACGTGAATGCAGTCACGTTTGAATTACGACTATAGAACATATAGATGTGAACGCGTAATGCGTCCATGCTGCAAAGACTGTTACATATATAAAGCTGTAAGTGCTTTCTGCACACGTCCGTCAACCGGATCAGACATATGTTACCGAATAGTCACAACTAACGCAAAACACGTAACCACACAGACACAGTAAACATATATAACGGAATACGGATATGCATGTGCGCGTAACCCACAATCCGGACATGCGAGTGTGCGTGTGCGTGTGTGATCCAGTGGAACCAGGGAAGGTTAAGGATGTCTCCTCCACACATTTACATTCATAATTGTAAAATATATGCTTAAATAGTACTTATTGATTCCATGCTTTGTTATCGTAATGCTACAATTATACACATTGATATACAATATCCTGATCAACACACTACATTCTAAGGTTCACTCACAACAATTATCAACTATGTTTCAAGATACTGATTGTATTTACCAATATTGTATTTATATTAACACATTGTTGTCGTATTATTGTTTCCATGAAGTAAGGTATGCAACACTGATATGTATATGTCACGTTATAATCAAGACTTGGAGCACTGTCCACCTAACTATGAGCAGGTTTATTGATTATTTTGCTTTAAACCGACTCTGAAGGAAGTGTATAAGGGACGACTATGTCATGCATTCCGTACTCCGACGATGCCCCATGTTAGTAGGTGAAAGAGCTCAGTATCCTTTCACTGTGGAGTCTATCGTTTTTGACATTGTCTGTTTTTGCCGATATATGTTCCATAATGTCGTTTATGAAGATGGGCAGGACGCAAGGTTTGCTGTATTTCCGCTTACTGGCACGTGGATATAGATAGGCCATGTAATACAAACGATGGGTAGTCAAGCAGACATCCACGATTGGGGAACATACAGCGGCAGTCAATACCACTGGCCAGATGGTGACAGTCCAACACGTTCTACACTTTACAAATGCACATCGGTGTCCATTGTAGGACTCCAAAAATATAGGCGTTTACACCTTTATCCATTGAGGTCGGCCAATCAGAGTACCAACCGTGACTACGGCACAGCTAGACATATGCACCACCAGCGTGTTTAAGGTTGATGATACCTGTCCATGACATGCAGGACATATGAACAGAGGTCCCCAGATTGTCGTGTCCATACATGTGCGTCCATATCCCAGTTCCGCACACATGAAGGATGTGTAATGCGTACCGTGGGGGGTTGCAGCCATGGGATCCTGGGTATGCAAAATGGGGCTCGGTGTTGTTTGGCAGATAATCCGTTGTCCCGCCCCGTGGGAGGGCTGTGGGTACAGCACGTGCCTTAGTCCCCACTAAGGATGCAAAGCATCCACTGGGTAATGCTAAAGGCAGGTGTGAAATGTGTTCAGCCCTACATCAGTGTCCAGTAGGCATTTCCCAAGGATGGACAAACGTACGGACAAGATGGCACCCATAATAGCAAACCTGGTGGAATCACACAGCCGTAGTAAGGCATAACACAGGACATACAGATGGAAACAACAGTAGATACACCCCGTAGACATCCATCCTGCCGTGCGAATCCCAGCATACACAGCAGCCAAGGTGCTAGCAAGTATGTGGGGATCACCCGCTTCCACTCTGCGGAACATACGTGCGACCTGTGGAACACATATTAATGGCACACCAACAACGTCAACTAGGAAGGTCATAGCATGGTTAAAATATGGCGTTCCCACACATAAAGAACATCCTGTCATGAATATATAGGTTCTACATGTTCCGGCTGTGTTCTAATGGCAATACAGTGGCGGATAGTTCACAATGGGACCTCTGAGGATTACTTAAAGCAGTTGCCAACCTGCAGGACTACAGTAACACCATATGGGTTAATTGTGGAAGGACACGGGTTCCGTAGCACTACATAATATGGGTAGGCAAACAGACATCCGAGACTGGGGAACATACAGCGCCAGTCAAAACCACTGGCGAATGGACACAGTCCAACATGTTCTACACTTTACATATGCACATCGATGTCCATCGCTGGACCCAAACATTTGTCCTTAAGTAAGTGTTGGCAGCATCGGGTGAACCAGAAGAAGTGACAGCTGTGACTACGGCACAGGTAGATATAAGCACCACAAGCGTGTACAAGGGTGATGACAAGTGTCCATGAAATGCAGGGCATATGAATCGGACTCGCCAGGCTGCAGTGTCCATAGACGTCGTTCACATCCCATTTGCGCCCACATGAAGGATGTGCCATGGGTACTGCCGAGGGTTGCAGACATGGGATGGTGGGTATGCATAAATGGGTCTCTGTGTGGATTGGCAGATGATTCGTTGTCCCGCCCGTGAGGGGCGTGGCATATGCGTTACACCGCAGTAATAATGCCAATCATCCACCGGAAATTGCAGAATGCAGCAGTGTAATGTGTACAGCCCTATACTAGTGTCCAGTAGGCAGTTCCCATACATGGACGAACGTACGGCCAGGATGGCACCCATAGCTGCAAACATGGGGGAATCACACAGCTGTTACAAGGCATAAGCCAGGGAATACAGATAGGGACTACAGTAGACACTCCCCATACAAAGCCAGACCGCTGGGCAGATACCGGAGTATACAGCACTCAATCTGCCAGCACATAACTGGGGATCACACACTTCCATACAGCGGAACAGATGGGTGACCTGTGCAACCATACCAATGGCACAATATCAACGTCAGCTGGGAAAGACATACGATGGTCATACTATGGCGTTACCACCAATGACAGACATCCTTCATTGAATTAATAGGATTGATGTCAATTAACCATGGACAACACCTAATCAACAATAAAGACTCGCTGGCACCCTATGGCCACAAACCATGTCACACACAGGTAGATGGAACAGTCAACAGAAACATATCGTACACGACAGGTCACATATGTTATCCAAAGGTTCTTCATAGACATGTATGCGCTATCACCCGTAGGCCCCGTGAGACTAACACATAACATGGGAGCATCCAGGCTTTAAGTATCCACCCTTACACTTCCACTTGTCACTTTCAATGCGAACAATGACCATGTAGCCACAGCATAGAAAGCACAGACGCACTGCTAACGAAACACACACATGTCAACATGTCAGAAAGCATCCTATGAACACACGTATTACATGATATTCTACTATGAAACTCAAACAAACCTGCCACCTGCTGCAAGCATAGTCCCGTGGTTCGACACAACACAAGTCTTCGTAACATTTAAACAGTTCATTACAACATGCAGCGTTTCGTTGTTTCCACAACGTGCAGAAAACAGCTATGTCTAAGAATGTTCACAATCAACAATGTGAGTCTTAACATGATTTTAAATATCACACTGTTGATTGTGAACACTTTAAGGATTTGCTTATTCAGTTGTATTTGCGAAAGCAATGGAAACACACACACACACGGAAGGGACGGGGGACGAACCTACGCCTATCTACATGAACACACTACAGTATGAAGCATTTACAGAACGCGCTACCGACTTTACTGAACAGAGCGCTGTCACACGCATACTTGTAGGCTGCTGACGTCACCCGCAGGACAATAGTTGGCAATAGCCAAGGCATGTGTTGCGGAGCGTCTAAAAGCATAATCAGTCGCAGAGGCAGCTGGAAACACACACACAGAGACACACACACACGGAAGGGACGGGGACGAACCTACGCCTATCTACATGAACACAGTACAGTATGAAGCATTTACAGAACGCTACCGACTTTACTGAACAGAGCTGTCACACGCATACTTGTAGGCTGCTGACGTCACCCAGACAATAGTTGGCAATAGCCAAGGCATGTGTTGCGGAGCGTCTAAAAGCATAATCAGTCGCAGAGGCAGCTGGAAACACACACATACAGAGACACACACACACGGAAGGGACGGGGACAAACCTACGCCTATCTACATGAACACACTACAGTATGAAGCATTTACAGAACGCTACCGACTTTACTGAACAGAGCGCTGTCACACGCATACTTGTAGGCTGCTGGCGTCACCGCCAAGACAATAGTTGGCAATAGCCAAGGCATGTGTTGCGGGCGTCTAAAAGCATAATCAGTCGCAGAGGGAT